>NW_027491887.1:600000-823278 GCF_021521415.1 Bidens hawaiensis | reverse complement strand
ACATCCTGCTATACTATTAAAACAAATCAGTTTACCTTCACATGGCTCCTCTCTATTGGACAATTTCTTTTATTTCCAAATATATCTTCCACTTCTCTAATTTTCTTAACAATTAAATAAATCAAAAATAAATTCAATTACTAATAATTAGTTGTAGGTCAATATATTTGGAAATCTTTTATTTTTTAGCAACTTTCGATTTCTTCTTTAAAATAGCAAGGTTACAACTTCTAATTTGAAATTAATTACATCATGTCTAAATTAGCTATTTTTCAAAAAATTAGTCAAACATTCCATTTCATCTCATTTATCAACAATAAATGAGATGTAAAATAAATACAAAAATTTGCCTCTTATATATTGTATTTATGTTCATTTCCATGTATTTTAATTTCATACTTGCATCCATTCTCTTTCTGACTATTGTTCATCTGACATCCTCTATATCAAACATTTGTAAGTTTTTTTATTTCTTACCATTCATTTCATTATTTTTTTATTATTACATTAACTACTTACTTCTTTAATTTATGATTTTTTTTCTTTGAGGACGTTATCTTTTATTTTATTTTTTTGTTGTATATATATTATGTACCAACAAATTATTCTTGGTACATGATATTTTCATTGCCATAAATTATGATTCTTATATAGAATCATTGATAAACTTTAAGAAGAAATATTTGACAAAACATGATCGTAAATTTCTTAATGTTATTCCGGTAGTTATATTTCATACTCTATTTGATATTCTTATCATATTATTCCAGTATGGTTTTATATCAGTTATAATTATTTTTGTTTTTCGTTTTTTTTTTTGTGTTTATATTAATAATTATATGATTTTTTTCTTATAATCTGTTTAGGTTATATATCAAAATCGAAAATTCAATGGAGATCTTCACTATTTCGTTTTTCCGGTGACGTGATTCAGTTTTTCCGGTTGTAAATCATAACATCAATTTTACAGTTTTTCACATGATTCAAATCTTTCATAATTTGTAATTTATTTATTATGTGATATTAATATTAATATTTAATTTTATCATTTCAGGTTATTGTCCCAACTTGATATAGCTAATTTCATGGATTGAGGATTGTTTGATAAGATGTCTTTTATTTTTATTTAATATTGATGTATATTTCTGTTAGTATTCATGTATTTATTTATTTTTCACAATTTATGTAATTCAATTGATTATTATATAATCCGTAAATGAAATTTAGTTGATTATTCTATAAGACATTAAATATCTACAGTAAGATAATTAATCTTATATTGTTGTTGGTCAAAGTTTAATTAAATCATCAATGTCAACGCAATTTAAAACATTATTATACTTTCCAACATTATCTTACTTTCCATTTTTAGATTTGTACAGATTTAATATGGCATTTTAGAAACCGATTTTCCCCATTCAAATGTCATATACATACATACATACATACATATATATATATATATATAAACAAATATCAAAATTCAATTCTCACTATTTATTTGAAATTTACAAAAATATGTTATAGAATTTTACTTTCAACATTTGTTAAAAAACCGAATTTGAATAAATTAACTATTTGACCATTTATATTGAATAGGTTTAAATAACATTTACATATTTAAACATAATTCTCATTCCTAATTTGACTAATTTTTTTCAACCCTTTTTAATTTTTTGAATACCATCCATAATTATAAACTCATTTCATAATTATTTGATATTCATGTCTTAAATAAAAAAAATAGTTTCTTCTAAATACTTCAAGTTATCATAAATTTAATGTCAATTTCAACTAAATCCCTTAAGTGAATAGTAAAAAATATTAATTTAAACCATTTTAAAATTCGAATTCTTGACCATATTTTCACAAACCGAATTTTAAGAGGTTAACCTTTTGACTGAACTTGACTATTTTTTTTAATATGATTTGACTCTAATTTTGGTAAATTTGAACATTATTATAATTTTAATAATAATAATTTATTCTCATTTCTATTTATATGAATTTTTACAAAAAAAGTTGAGTGATTTATGCTATATAATCAATACATTTGTTCTTATTAATTTATATATTGATGTAAAGTTATATGTATCTAAACGATTTTCAAATTCGAATTCTCAACATTTATATGAAGTTTACAAAAATATGTTATATAGTTGGACTTTGACTATATTATAAAAAACCGAATTTGAATAAATTAATCATTTGACTCAGTTTGACTATTTGTATTAATATAATTTCACACAATTTTTTGTAAATTTGGACATTATTATAATTTTATTAATTTATTCTCATTTCTATTTATATTGTCTATTTATAAAGGTTCGTGACCGATTTCACTCAATCTTATATTGTTTATTTATTATTTTCAAAACAGTTATGGAATTAATTGATTTGACTATATTAATGTTTTCCAAATCAGTTATGAAATTAATTCATTTGGCTATATTAATGTTTTCCAGCAATTATAAAAAATTAATTGATTTGACTATATTAATGTTTTTCAAAATAGTTTTAAATTTAAATGATTAACTATTAATGTTTTCTACAACACCCATGTTATTTGAACTATGGAATAATAAAAGTCACATTTAATCATGCATTATGAATCATGTTTAATGTTTAATATTATTTCTTTAGTGATTAATACGATATGATATTAGTATTCATGTAATGTGAGATATAATTTATTAGGTTACAACCAACTATTTTGAAGAGCATGAGATTTTCAAATGCATCAATGTCATATGTAATTAACATGTTGTATTGGCAATGCCAAAGTAAGCAATTTCAAAGTATATATGGAAATTTTGAATGATTATATTGTAGTATTATTTAAAAATGTTTGTCAGAACAGGCTCTCGGGTCACATATCGAAACATGTTAGGGAAAATGTGAGTTCTGAGTAAAATGATTTTAGTTCAAACGCGCAATTAAGTTAACAAATATTTCTTTATTATAATTTTTTAATTTCCGTGTTTTAATTAAGGTAACCAATAAATATTCTTATTAATTAATTGATGTTTTTATGTTTTTATAAAGATTCTTACAATACGTGTTTTAGTTAGGTTAACCAAGAATTAATTTTTAAATAATGTATTTCTGTTTCTATTGAAATTTCTATAATTTTCATGTTTTTATTAATGTAAACAAAAATTAATTATTAGTTAATGTATTTTCGTTTTTTATACAATCCTATAAATTCGTACTTTAAACTTTTAATTAAGGTCGCCAAAACATGTTTAAAGTTAATAAACAAGAAGTATGATCTATAAGTTTATGAGGTTAAGAGTGGATATGTAGCTATAAGGGAAGCAAATAACATTTGTCTTTTTAAATTTTGATGATTGTCTACAGATTAAAGAATGGGCAAAGACACATGGTATCAATGATTCCAAAACCAGACACTTTAAATCTTATTCACTAAGAGGTTATTTTAAATGTTTGTTTTTTAGTTTTAGTTTAACACTTTTTGACGTTTGTATCTTAATTTTTTCTTAATATTCATAAGACATTTAAACATGATTAAATACTGAAATTGACCAATTAGCAACAAACTTTTAAAGCTTTCCATACTCTTCAATCTCAACAAATCTATTCATTTTCTTATATTTGACCTAAATTAATGTTTAAAATAAAAACACCATTTATTATTTCAAAAATAATAAAACCTTTCATATTTTTTGGAAGTTGACTAATTAACCTATTTGATTTTAAAATTTTTATAATTATGTCGAAATTATCTATTACAACAATACAACTGTACTAAATAATTTTTTTGTACGCATAAATGTCAAGATTATTGTATATAATTATAAAAAAGAATTATATAATAAAATTAATTTTAAATAAGGTAATGATGTTAAAGAGTTTGAAACATAATTTACTGCAAATTGTAGTCACTTTAATAAAAGTTTAATTAAGGAATGCCTTCTATGTAATAACATATAACAACTTATGTTAACCTTTTAAATGACGTGTGTTTGTTCGAAAATTTCAATATTTCCACCCGTGTCGTACACGGGTTAATAACCTAGTCATATTTAAAATAAGTAGCAGCATCCTTTAACCTCTCATCTATACCCTATGTCAAAGATGTTAAACAGTACTCGTCTCGACCACAACCAACCATTTAATAATTAAAAGCTCTCAGGCTATGTGTAGTGGAGGGGCAACAAAATGGGGAATTTTGCGTCATTTGGTGCCTAGTCAGCAAATGGTAAGTTTTTGTTTTTGGGTGTAATGATTTTGTAGCCCTATATATATATATATATCACACACAAACACCCTTACACATGAACATGTTAAGAAACAATCGAAACTCTAAAACATGGTCATGATAAGAAACGGAAGTAAAAAGTATGATATATTAGGATACTTTATAATTATATCTATCATCTATCCCATATGGATACACAAATAAAATATATATATATATATATTTCTAGAACATAACCAAATATTAATTAAATTATTTGTTATGTTGACAAATTTTGTATATAATTTATTCGGTGAGTAATTACAAGAGTAGGTTATTAGTTTTATGCCTAATAAATCCAGGAAAATTGCAAACTATACTCTTATTATTATTATTATTATTATTATTATTATTATTATTATTATTATTAAGTTTGGTGTCATCAAGTTTTGATTGGGTCACTTGTCGGCACCTTATTGATCCTTGACATTTGAGTTTTCTTTTTTGTTTTAGTTACGGTACCATGACAAACATTACGAAAACCGAACCGAACATCAATTTTGTGTTCTTTTGTTTGTTTTAATTCGGTACGACAATAATGGGATGGAAACCATTTGAATTTTCCGACGAACGTCAATGTTGTGTTTTTTTTTTGTTTTAATTCATGTATAGTAAATAATGTGACGAAAACCAACTGAATTTATTTAGGCTCACAACCTCAACGTCCAGGACCGACAACACTCGGCTTTTACCAACGCTCGAGTTTACCAAGCGACTACGCCCTATTGGGCCTCCTTAACTTCTATATTTTTCCCGTTTTTTAGCTCATGTACCATAACGAACGTAACTGAAACCGACCGTATTCGTGTCGAGTTACCGCCTCAATACCTGAGACCGATAACGCTTGGTTTTAATGTCATCTGGGTTTACCGACCAAATAAACGTCGAATATTTTGGTTTTAGTTTTGATACAATCACATAACCAAAATCGACCAAATTCGCGTTGACTATCGACTCAACGTTTGGGTTTTACCATCGTCCGGGTTTCACCCACGTACCCGGCGCAACAAGCCAGGTTAAACACTAGCCACTAGCTAGTTAGATATAAAAGATTTCCGTGTGTTTATTTAACTACATGTATAAAAAAGTTTTGAGGGTAATTTGAAAATACTCATATCTTTATAATATATATACACATACACACAAAAACATATACATAGAAATAGAAGGGCGTTCATTCCGCAATCACAAATATGTTATGAAACCGCTTAATGCACTTGCACTTCTTGTCGTATGTGTTATAGCCACCATCAGATTAAATCCCTAATTTACAACGTAGTTTTCGTAGTTCTCAAAATAAAAATGGTTCGGAATTGAATGTGTGTGTATTCTACTAGATTGAACGTATTTAAGTCGTTTTATGTTATAACTAATGATTTAATTTTTACTCATCAAATACACATGTGCGGGTATTTTTATATATAAACAATCATTAAACTAGTTTCTTCATGTATTATTTAACTAGGCTGAAACTTTTGTATTAAATTGGTTGAATAAAAAATATTAAATAGTTAGTAATAAAGTTTTAGTAATTATGAAATGATATTTTAAGATAAGCTATGATTGAATATACATATAAGTTACTAATAAATAATTTAATATATCTGAAGTCAAATATCATAAGTCATGATATTTAATTTACTATACTATGTTTTATTACAGCAGGTACGAAGTGAAATAAGAGCAGCAGGAAAAGAATATTGGGTACATATTAGATACCTAGGAAGATTTCTGACGCGTTGCGCCGGGTTGATGTTATTGATAGTCATTAATGGAGGCTCAAGTATAAAAAAACGTGTCATGTTGTATTTGGAGGCCCTATGAACATGGGCCTCAAAGGTGGCCCACGAAAATGGACATAACTTGGCCCACGAAGCTCCGTTTCGAGCCCATCTCCAGTCAAATCGAAGCTTGAAACGAGGAGCACATTGTGGCAAACGGCCTACGGTGGTTTGTGTAACACCCCAAAAATATTAAAATGTAATATTTCGGTTTTCGGATATTAAACCCGAAATAAGTATCTAGGCTAAGGTTTAACCTGGTTAGTTAACCATTATTATCTACAAACACATACTTGTGTATAGAAGTTTGAAGCCAATTGTCAAGTAACGAAACAATAGGGGCTAAACCCGGGCAAACCCAAAGTTAAAATAATAAAAGTGTGTCGATGCCAGCGAAAGAGAAAGGGAGAAACCCTCCCTAACCCTAAGTCTTCAAATTTGGAAGGATCAAGGCACAATCAAGGTGTCCCGGGCTACGGAATAAGCATGTCCTAGCTCCTAACACCATCCAAACATGAGGTTTGTGTCGAATCTTAATATCATAAAGTTAGGGTTAAAAGGGTATATGATAGAAACATGAAATTGAAGATGATAATGAGTTAGAATCACCATTTAAAACATGAATTGTGAAGGAATTGAAGTGAAATTGATGTTTAGAGACAAAACCCATATGTGGGGTGTGGGTGGTGACATGAGTGAAGAACTCATGTCCAATCCTCATGTGAATAATGATTAGTTTAGCTTTAAATGTAAGATTATTGCTAGACTAGGTGAAATTGAGTGTTATGAACTTGTGTGATTCAAAATGGTTTGGTAACAATGGGTATAACGAGCAATAATAAGTTATGCGAGTAATACCCATAAATAGTTTAAGTTAGTGTTTAAACGAACGTTGGTTCGTTAATTGATTAAAATCCTATTTAAAAGATGGCATACTAGTGGCTCTTAATTTTGTATGAAATATTAGCCATGAATGCTATGTATGCTAATAACCATGTGAAAATGTTTAGACAGATCACGTGGATTGTCGGGAAACGGAACAGGTAAGGAGTCTCGCAAAGGTCGGCGATTAAGGTATGTAATTATGTTGTTATAAAATTTAATATCTTATAACTTTATGAATTGAGTTATGGGTCTCAGAATGTGAAATGGACCAAGCGGGTCAAGGTAATGAAATAATAGAAGTCGTGGAGTCCGCATTAAACGGGCATATATAAACATTAGTCATGAAAGGAGGAGAAAACAAGTAAAATACACATGTTGTGAACGGTTTGACTTTTAAAAGTCAAACTTATCGGAACTAGTATTGCGTTAACTTGATACGAACAGATTGACTTATAAAGTCAGGCTAACTGAGAATCAATGAGGAAATACTTTGAAACGGACATTTTGACTTTTGAAAGTCAAACTAGCCTAAACTTAGTTTTAATAAGTTGGTAAGGACAGTTCGACCTTATGGAGTCAAAACTGACTTAAAGTTAGAATTAATGAAATGATATGAACAGTTTGACCTTATAAAGTCAAACTGACGTAACTTAATGTTTTGGTAAATTGGAAACGAATAGTTTGACACTGAAAGTCAAACTGAACCAAACTAGTGCTTGGACAAAAAGGAATGACAGTTGACTTTAGAAAGTCACTGATCTATAGCTAATAATTCGGGGTAAATTGTTAAGAATTACTCAAAAGGGGGTGGTTTGGTATTTAACGTACAAATGGGTTATGCGATCCAAGAGATATGCGAAAGGGCAATAAAAATGCATTGTCTAGTTTATGGATGAAATTACAAGGTAATGATAACGGGTCACCATCGTGACTCTACCAGGTAAGTAAATCAAGTTACATAGTGGAATGAATACCAGAATGACCGAAATGTTCTTTTTGGGCAATGGGTTGGGTACAATTTATCTAACGGGTCGTTTGAGTCATATTGAGTCAAACGACACGAATACTATCGAGAACGAAACTTGGGATCGTTGGGGTTTAAAGTTAAAAATCATGTGGGTATTGGCTACAACATGGGTGCAGCGGGAATTGGGTTGGAATACCAAGAAAACAGAAAACCATCGCGAAAAGGGTATGCTGGTGCAGGCACCAGCGTACCATACGTTGCAGGACAACGTATGGTACGCTGGTAGGTATTGTGGTACGCTACCCTCCAGCGTACCATACGCTGATATTGGCCTATGGTACTCTGGTTTCAGTATTTGATGCTGATTTTTGATACATACGGGCTGAAAACGGTATTTAAACACCGTCAAACTCGCCCGAATAAATCAGTTAAACGAACAGAAATATAAACGGCCTTAGAGGTCGTAGAGATTAAGAATATTTATTTAATTGTACTAAACCAGGACAACGAAAGGATATGATAACCAATTAATGGCAATTGTGATAACCTCACAAGTAGACTAAATGTTATGGTGGTTTTCCATGGCAGGTATTAAACGATTGATTATAGAAACGGACGGGATGATCAAGTTGTTGAAGAACCGAACAGAGCAAGCTTCCGCATGTGAATCTGATGTTTAGGCTAAACTTGTCTTAGTCTTTGTGTGTATTAATTATTAATTGGAAAAGTTTTATTTAGCTCCGTTTTTAAGTCCTAACCAATGTTTCAATTACATTTAAAATAGTAGTTATGGGTTAGGGTCTTACAGTTTGGCTCAAGTCCGAAGCCCAAAAACGCCTCCTAAATAAAGTTATGGGACTTTTTATGTTTTTTTTTATCAAGTTTTTGCATTTTTCATTTTGGGTTTGTGTTTGGCCCATGGCCTTTTTTGGGCCCATTTCGTAGTAGAAACTCTATTTATATTCAGTACATGTAATGTGAAAGATTGGACATCAATTTTGATAATAAAATTTTTCACTTCATTTTCCCCTTGACCTTTGGGTGGGATTTGGGAGTTTTGGGAATTTTTTCACAGGTATTCTTAGAATCAACGTGAATCGATCTTCGTTTCCGTTTTACCGCTGCATCAGTCGTACTCGTACAACTTATCAAATCTTGTAGTGTGTCTGCGAGTCGAGATGAATTCAATTGGTACCAAGTAACGAAACCAGTAATTCCTACCCCCCCCCCCCAAAAAAAAATAAGAAAAAAAAACTTTGTTAACACAAAAATACAACAAATTAACATAACAAAACACGTATTGCGGTTACGAACCGATGACACTTCGGTTGGTATCTGGTTACGACCCAAAAATTAAGTAAACCATAAATTCGCCCACTCATAAATACAACAATCTAACATATTTAAAAATTTTAAAAAAATCAGGAGAACAAAAAAACATGCGCGTTGCAGTGGGGAACTGATACGAATTCGTTGATATGGAATTGAGAGACAAAAAAAAAGTGATAAAAAACTCACGCGTTGCGTTTGCGAACTAACGCGAATTCAGACAAAATCGAAGTTGTCGAAACTAATCGTACATAGAAAACCATGTGTTGTGATGGTGAAGTGATAGGGGTTCGGTTGGTATCAGGTTACGACTCCGAAATTAAAGCAATAAGTTAATTCGTCCACACTCAAAATACAACATATTAATCTATTTACTTAAAAAAGACCATGGCGAAAACAAAAAATATATGCGCGTTGTGGCCTTAACCTGACGCGGATTCGTCCAGAATCGATGGACTAAAATAACTCACGGGGGAAAAACCTTGGGTTGCAACTACGAACTGACACGAATTTGGCCGGATTCATTTGACGATACACGAATTTGAAAATATAAAACAGATTAAAAGCAAATAAGAAGTTTGGCGACCAATCATGTAGTGCGTCGCCAAACTTCTTTATTATTATATATTATTATATATAATAATAATAATTTGAACCTCTCCAAAGCATTGATTTTGGCATAGGGTCCTTTGGAGGTTTGCAATATTGACTCCTGTTATGTTTGGATAATGATATGTATTACATCATTGTTTTCTTAAGAGTCAATAAACAAAATTATATTTAATTCATATTATTCTGTCTTATATACTGAAAATCAAGTTAGTAGGTGCTCACAACTACGAAATATTAGTATATAAACAAGTTATTCATGTATCTGTTTTTGAAGTATACATACGAAAAGTTACATTTTCTTGCTAATTGTAACTTCTTTAACAATCTTAATAATTGTTTAAACTTTTAATAACCAGATGGTTCAATCATTTATTATTTTGTGATACTTTGGTTCTTAACTTTTACTTTTGTTGTGTTTCATCCTTATAACTTATGGACACATGACCAATGGTATTAATTCAATAAGTTGAAGACAAGATAATCAAAAGTTGGTCCAACCCATCTCTCAACTCCATATGCCTTCTTCAAACCTAAACCAAACTATAACTTGTCTATATTACCAGAAAATGAGAGAATCTTAAATCTTATCATGCGATTAATCTCATACTTAATTTAATATTAAAATGACTAAACGACGGATTCAAAATCGAACACTAACTTGTGTTAATAGTTAGGGACTTTTGATTATGTGGAGAATACGAAGAAACGAGTGATCATCTCCTCACTTCTTGTTATTTTGTCACATTTGTTTGACAATTTGTTAGCTACTGGTGTCACATCCCTCCCATCTATGCTTTTTCGATGCGCGACTTGCTTCATTATTATGAAACTACTAATTTGGGGACTAAAAAAACAATGTTTTATATGGGATCATTCTGACAGTGTGTTGGTGCATTTAGAAGACTGGAAACGATGTCATCTTCTCAAATAAGACGGCTTGTTTCGCCAAAAACGAGGAGGACATTAAATCGTTGGGATTTCTTTGGATAAAAAATCGTTCGTCTTTCAAAAATTTGTTGTGGAAAGATTGGTGTAATTTTATGTTGTAATCTTGTTTTCTTTTGTTCGGTTTCTAGCTTCTTGTTAGTTGTGTTAATGAAATTTTGCCGTTCCAGAAAAAAAAAAAAAAGTTACGGACTTTTGATGGAGTTCAAAATCGTGATGTAAGGATGACGTCATGTTTATATGAATGTTTGTGTACGTGATTTATATGCATGTGGCTCGGACGTTTGTGTACGTGATTTATATGCATGTGGCTCGGACGGTTCGAAAACTGAAAATGCATGTGTTTAGAAACCACAGAGGATTAGTCCTTTTCAAAGGCACATGCAGTAGGAATTTTGTTATCTTTAAGTCATAGGACCACATGTTACATGGTCGAAACATCTCTGACTTTCTATGAGTTATTTGTAAAAGGAAAGTTTTCTAGAAATTACTTCCTCCGCTCATTATAAGTATTCACATTTCCTTTTTTATATATTCTATTACAAATATCCACTTTCAAAATTTAACTAGGGCTAGATTCGCGGATACATGTATGTATATAGTTATGTAGGATTGTGTAAATAATGTTGTATGGTTGAAATTTGTTTTACATAATCATAGAATGTGGGCCATGACGACGACTCAAGGAGTCTTTAATCACCAAAAGTCAATTATCTATAGCAACCCTACCAGGGGAAAACTTTATTTTTTAGTGAATATTTTCTAAGTCCAAGAAACTAATGATGAATGATTTCATAATCCGTAGAATGTAGAGAGGTCTTGTTGTAGTAGTGGAACCATTTCACAACTTCACACCAACTACAAGTCAACTCTAAAAATAGTATTTGAGTTGTGTTTTTTTATAAAAAAATAAATGAAGTTATGTAAAATATGAATTTAAATCACGTCTGGTATTCAATTTGTTACTCATTCCGTTCATTAAAAGTATCATGGTTTGAAAAACAAAAAGTTCAAGGTAGATTGAATGATTACTTTTTTTTGCTTACCATATGACAATAATGCTCTTGGAATTGGGTCCATCAGTATTGTTTAATGTTAGTTGTGTGTGTTTAAGGTTAAACTTGAAAATTGGCTAATAAATTTTAAAAGTAGACATTTGTAATGAGGCAAACAAAAAAAGAAATATGAACACTTTTAATGGGACGGAGTGAGTACTATAATTACATCGATATATCGACAAAACAAAAACATAATCCTCATAATAACTTTAGGTAGACGTTATATTACTATGTAGTAGCCCTGTAATGGATGACGATGAAAAGAAAAACCCTCAATGAAGAACATGCAAGAAACACTGACCATTGATATTAACAGAGGCGTATGAAAGGAAGACAAGAAATGTACATGTGCTTACAAAGCAACTATAGGTTTTTTAAATCTATACTGGTATGAGGAAGTCTTAGTGTAAAGAGTTTACAAATTTGTTCAGTTTCAAACTCATCAATATAAATTTGATAACATAAAATTGTCTTTTGGTATGTCTAACTGAAAAGAGTTCCAAAGATAAAACCTTTGTATTGAACTAGTAACATCTAAAGCAAATCTCACATTATTATGTTATGTTTGTCCACATAAAAGGTATTGGGTGGTAAGGAATGTCCCTCCTCAAATAGCACCATCGAGTTCTAGGCGTGTTAACCGTGCATGACAGAACTCCACGGCTAAGCATTATTAGTGGAAGCGATACTACGATTTTTGACCTAATTGAAAGTCTCCACTCAAGCAAACAAAAAAACATATGCGAGATTTTTATGATGAAAACATACAATGTTACTAGTATGGAGGTCATATGTTAAAAATGGCAGAGCTAGTCCTATTCTGCTTTGTTTTGATGGCGGGGGCTAATATAATCTGGTACGATGAGTGCCTAGGAGATTTTAGTGACACCTTCAACAAATATCACATTGTATCCTTTTGTTAAGTCCATATGAGAGATCCCGAGCCATAATATATGTTAGCCTCAAGTATTACTAATTCGTTTCGGACACAGTGGTTGTGGATAACGTCAGAAGTCCAAAGTTAACCTGTAGGATGTTTAACATTTTAGAAAATCTTCACTCGGGTCGAGCAATTAGAAAATGAATCCGTAAGCTTCTTGTTGGTAAAGCATAAAATAGTGTGCTTGAGATCCATGAGAATACAATTTTTCTAAATACATATATTCAATTAGTTTTTTGGAATAAAACTTAACTAAAACTGATATGAAATATTGGTCAATAATATGACATGGGGCGTAACAAAATTTTCATTTGTTCAATGAACAAGCATTATATCAATCCACCTTTGAGTTCACTTCATAGGCTAGTGTCATAAAGTGCGTACAAGATTTGCAACATATTTGTCTCATTACATTGTAACATCATTAAAACTAAAATAGGCACTAGAGAGATCTGATCCAAAAGAATAGTCTACCAAGATAAACAAATTGTTAGTCTCACCAAATGAGAAGGGGAGGGGGCTCCTATGATTACTGTCCAACATAAGAATCAGTAAAGGATTTTATTTGCAAAAAGAGAGATGAAACGAGGAGCTAGAATGAGAAAACATCAAATATACCATGGTCAGTTTATACTCCTTCATGTCGAGCCTTTTAAGGATTCTGCTTGATCTTTCTTCTTCATTTTGAGGTATCTAATGTAGCCCCCCCCCCCCCCCCCCCCCCCCCCCGCGATATAAGAAGATTTTCCTTCAAATAAAATGAAATAAATTTACCTTATTCTTTTCGAGCGATGCAACTTCACACAACCGCACAGTGTTGCTCTTTCTTTGCCAAATTATTGCTTATATAAATCACCTCCCATGTTATAGGTATTAACCTATCTATGGTCTTTGTTATTATTATATTTTCTCGATTATGCGCGGTAAAAAAATGAGGGGGTCTCTCAAGATGAGGTCTAATAACACTACTTGCCTTTGTGATAAGGCTAGATAGAGTCTCCTAGCGTGAGGCCATGTAGCGAACCTTGTCTTGTGGCTAGGTTAGAAAGATCTGTGTGACACAAGGTTAGGTAGCAATGTATGTCTGGTGGCATGCTATGTTGAGTTGTATCGATGCCTTGATTTATTATTTATTTTTGTTCAAGTCAAGTACACCCTCCCTAGGTTCTCTTTTGCATTTATATGTACCCGTCTTGATATGGTGAGCTTTGGTTAATAACATCTCATTGTTAACAAAGATAATCATGTATGGTTTCTTTAAATGTTTAAAATCTTGTACTTGTATCATAATTCTAGCGGTTAAGCATTCAATTTCATAAATTTTATTTTTTCTAAGACAAAGATCTCTTCTGAAAACTATAGGTTTATGATAAATTTGAAAAACTAGAAATACCTTAGTTTTGAGAAGAGATAGTTGCTCTCGCATGAAGGCGACAGATGCTATCAAGCTTGCTTCGTTTAATTGTATTAAGTAAACGTCTAAAACTAGGAACATGAATTGGTTAGATTAATGTTGATTTCTTTTATCATTTTCTTAAGGTTTCTTATATTGCTTGATACTGCTTTAGCAACATTTTGCTAGTCATTCTTACTAAAGGTATCGTCGTATCTACAGAAAATATATCTCACTAAAAAGTTTTAATTAATTGTTTTTACTATCAAAACAAAGATTTTAAACCACTGATGAAGAGATACACATGTTCCATTGCAAGATAAATGTTTGATCTTTTTTGTTTATTTAAATAACAAAAAAAACTATTTTTTTTTCCTGTTAAAGGAGAGAGATGTTATGAGTTTGGGAAGTTGTGTTTCGGTTGTTATACAAATGCAAAAGTATTACAACACGCGGGTAAAACTCTGCAACTTCAATGTAGGAGACTACATACTGCGTAACAACGAAGCTTCGAACCAACAACGCCCAGGAAAACTGGCCCCGGTCTGGGAAGGGCCATACATTATCAAAGAAGTTCTGGGAAAGGGCGCATACCGGCTCGAAAGGCTCGATGGCACTCCCATCCCAAGAACATGGAATGGAGCTCAATTACGCAAATGTTATATGTAGATCAATTCCAAACTTGTAAAGAAAAGGCCTAGAGCCACTTCTAATGGAAATGATTCTCCTTTCACAATGTGTTGATAGCCTTACCTTTATACTTATGAACTTCCCACACTGATGTGCCGGTATTCACCGCATAAATAGGGGAAGAAGTAAGTCGTTACGTGTGGAAGGCGGCAAAACCCGCATAAACACAAAACGGTAAAAATTTCAAGTTTTAAGGAAAACCTCCACGCAGGTCAGAGGTAGGCAAAGTTTAGCCATCCTACTAAGTGCAAGTGACGGTCTTACCCGTACAATCACGAACAAGGAGGCAAAACTTCAACCTATTATCTACCACGTTCAAAGGTTAACTTATTCTGAACACTTAGAAAATTTCAAAGGAAAAGATGAGGAAAACTTCCACGCAGGTCAGATATAAGTAATGTTAAGCCATCCTACTAAGTGTAAGTGACGGTCATACCCGCACAATCATGAAAGAGGAAGCGAAACAAACTTATAATTTGCCACGTTAAAAAGTTAACTTATCTAAGTACTAAAAAAATTGCTAAGTTAAATCAGAACATGTGTAAAATAAACAAGGCAAGGAATTAACACAATCTTTATTCCATCAAAATTCAAATATTACAAAGATTGCTGGGTGCATACCCGCATACAAAAGAAGCTATACAAAAACAAAAATCTACGCTAATGGTGGAAATGGATCTTCAGGATCATGCTTCAGGACCACTTCCACTTGGACCCGCACCATCAGTAGAGCGTGGCGGTTCAAGGAAAGCTTTAAGGATAGCTAGCCCATCATCAGCAGCAGCGACTTCGTTTACCTTCTCCACCACCGGATGCGGGAAGGCGGCATACTGATTCACTGCTTGGTCATAAACAGCTTCAGTATCCACATCATACAAAGGGAAGTTGGAAGGTGGGATGCCTTTCTCAACAAACCCTAGACCAAGCAGGAAGCCGGCCTTTTCCCCATCTTCATGAGAAGCGTTGAGGGCTGCGCTCATAGCATCGTCATAAGACGTCTCTGTGAAGACCCGATGCACAACCTACAAAAAAGAAAAAATCCAAGTATCAAAACCTTTTCTATTTACAAAGAAAAGCGTAAAGACATTATGAAGTTAAACTTACCTGAGACAACGCTTCTCGAAGAAGCCATTCCTTGGCAACCAGAGCTTCTTGGAGGGCGGCTTGAGCTTGGTTACGGGCGCGTTCGGCTTCACTTTGGTTGAGGTTGGCAAGCAACACTTCTTTAGCCGCAGCCTCTTCAACGCCCTTTAGCTTCTTCTCAGTCTGGTCAAGCACCCCCCTCTGGTCCAGGATCTCTTGAAGCTTCTTCGCGTCTTCCATCGCCAAGGCATCATGAGCCTGTTGGAGCGCCTCTAGTTTAGCTTTAAGTTCCTCATTCTCGAGGCGTAGAGGCTCAGCAACAGCTTCAGCCTTGGTGGCCCTTTCAGTTGCGTTCCTAGCAGTTTCCTTAGCCAGCCGAAGCTGTTCGTTAACAGCTTGGGCAGCCTTGGAACGGGCCTCGAGACGGGCCTGAACTTCAACTTCAAGGGCCTTGAACGCCTTCTCCTTCTCCGCGGCAGCCTCGGAGAGCCTCCTATTCTCCTCCCGGACAGCCCGCTCCTGAGCTACTTCTTGGATTCGAGCTGCTTTTAACTTGTCGTTTTCACGACAAAGCAGCTCGACGCGCGGCTGCATCCGGGCCAGGAGAACCCGAAGCTCATTGGTTAGCCTACCCTCCTGGTAGCTAGCCATGGCTTCCCCCAACGCACCACTGGGAGCTGCGTGACGAGCCCACTCCACGCATTCCACAGGTGTGCGAAGGGTTGTTCCTCGGCGGATGTTCCATCGTGGAACATACACTTCATTGGAATCCGACACTGCAAATAACAAAAATCAGTTAGGAAAAGATGATATATAAAAAAAAAAAAAAAAAAAAAATAGGCCAAAAGAACCCTACGCACCTGTAGGTTCAATAACAGGCCGATAGCCGCCAAACCCATCACCTGAACCCAAGGGAAATCCGTCCAAGAGGTCAGGTAGATGGGAAGGAGGCAGAGGTTGGCGAGAAGCCCCATGCATACCTGAAGGATCGGCCGTCGTTGCCGATGACGGAGAAGGCATGGTGAAGGCCGCCGCGGTCGCCGCTGCGGAGTCCGCAGCAAAAGTAACCGCCGGCTCAGTGAAAGATGCGGTAAATATGGCACTGACAGCCGGCGGTGATGTCATCACAGCTGGAACAGTTGGCTCAACGGAGTGAGCAACTGAACCAGCGGAAGCAGGCGCAGGCGCAGCCGCCTGGGTCGTCGCCTCAGGTAGGCTGACCAAGCCTACCGTCATGGGTCCGGAGGTACTCCTCCCCGCTTCACCCTGGAATGCGGTAGCATCCACGCCTGCACAAAGAAGATAAGTATTAATGATGGAATGCTATGAAGTTAAAAATAAAGTTTGTACTTACGGGTTTTCTTGAGCCTGAATGTGCGGACAGACGGGGATGAACCCGATGGAGCCGGCCTCTTCACGCCGCTCACCGTTGTCTTCCTGGGCTCTCCGGAGGTGACAGTCGTCGCAGCCTCCGGAGCAGTGGTCTTATCACCACCGGGGTTCCCCGCCACCTCCTCGCTCTCGGTCTCTGAGTCAGACCGAGGCACTGGATCGGCAGTGGAGGCCACCTTCGCCTTCCCCTTCCCGCCGGCAGCATTCTTCTTCCGCACCAACGAAGGACCATCTACGGATTCCTCATCAGAACACAGGATTAGAGGAATTCCAGCAGAGGTTTCAACATTGAGGGATCGAGGGTTGAATAACGCCTTACCTAGCCGCCTGGCGCTCAGGATCTCGTGGCCTGGCGGGTAGACCTCCACGAACCGATCCGCCGTCTGTGCAAGGATGGGCAACTCGTTCTCATCTAGAGCACGAGTACCCATCCGAGCGGGACTATCAGCCTCCCGCGGATACAGGAGCGACTGCAAGTCGTTCCCCTCTGAAATAAAAGAAAAACAGTTAGAAGACAAACATATATAAACAAAGAAGACAGAGCATACCGTAAGGGACAGAGTTCAAACCGTATTCAAGGACAATCGGGATCTTTTGCGCATCCGCATCCTTCCACACCCGGCTCATCCCGAGCATCACCATCCCGGACTCCGCAAAGCGGTAAACCGGAGATTGGACTCGGGATATCTTCGAGAACCATTCCGCCTCCTGATAGTTGGAGGCGTGAAGGCTGGGGAGTGCTTGCCCATTCTTGAACTTCATGGCAAGGGGGATGGCGCGAGCGGCGATAAAAAAGAACTCCCGCTTCCACGAACGAAGACTGCGCTCGGTTGCACAAATCTTCAAACCCTTTATCCGGGTTATCAGAGTATACCACCCCTGGATGCACCTCCAAGAGTAGAAGGTCATCAGGCGGTCGACGAAGGGCTCAACGCCCAGAATCCGGCACACCCACTCGAAGTGGCGAATCTTCGCGATCGCCATAGGGTGCGCCTCGGTCAGGTGTACACCGTGCCTCTCCAGGACACGGTACACAAACTTTGTCAATGGGAACCTAAGATTCCCATAGACAAAGAATGCGGCATATACCCCGATCTTGCCTCTGGGGGCATCATACACCGTCTGATGAGGTTCAGGAAACTCAGGCTCGAGAGACTCGAGCATGAACTTCCTGACGATGTACTGATATAGATCGACAGGCAGAGCACACTGGCACTCGCCAGCAGTACTCTTGTCATCCTTGTCGGACGTGGATGACGGGTGCTCGGCGTGCACCCCAGCCTCCTGGGCTATAGCCTCAAGATCGTAAGCAGAAGACATCTTGCAGGTATGAAAAAGAGAACGATTTCAAGAGAATGCTCGACTGAAAATGTGAGTATTCGCCGGAAATCGTTTTGAAGATGAAGAGAAAAGTGAAAGTGTGGATTACAAAGGACCCTCTCCCCCTTTATATACTAATCGCAATTAATGCGGTGAATTTAATGCGGAAGAGAGAGAAATCGCAGGTGCAATGAAACTTTGACACGTGGCAAAAAGCAAGCTGGCAACAGCTGTTGAAAGGACGCGTGCCAGTAATTTCGCGGCCACGCGCCCGAAAATTCGCGCCCACGCGCCTGAAAAAGCGCCTGGAATGACCATATACTGTCACGTCGCCATAACTTCCTGCACGTCCTGACACTGTCAGAAGAAACCGTCGGACGACGTTTCAATAGTTTGGACTGTTCTTATCCTTTCACCAACTTTTCGAATTTCAAAATTTCAAAAAGATTCAAAAGCGGGAAAATACCCCTTACCTTGGCAACCAAGTAACTATAAGACAGGTGCGAGTAAAGTGTTAAGGCAAAACCCTTCACATACTTAGCACCCGCAGGGAATTGACGCCAGGAATACCTTGGAAGTAAAGTAACTGTAAGACGAGTGCGGGTACAGTGTCAAGGCAAAACCCTTCACATACTTAGCACTCCGCAGGGAATTCAAACCAGGAAGGATCTTCTGGGCCATGCTTGCGGAAACGGGAATAACATCCCCGCATGGCGGGAACGTCGAGAACTATATTGTTTGAAACTCCAAGATGGAATTGGTGGTTTTAACATAATTGATCACTATGTTGAAAACTACCAAAACCCCATGGAGAATCCACACAAGTGGGACTCAACGCTCCTGACTTGCGAGGAGGTTACAGACCTACCCGCTTCATACCCAAAGATCAAGCAGAAAAGTCGGGAATTTCTGCGTGACATTAGGAAAACCGCGGGAAGAATCCCCACGGAAAACCTTAAAACTAAAAACCCTTTTCAAAACCCCTTGCTAGTCCAAAAGTTCACCTCACTTATTAATAATTCATGAGAAGAACATTGGACTGGGGGGACTTGAAGAGGTAGGTCCCAGCAGAGCCCAGTTGGACCCGCAAGACTCACCTTGAACAGGGACGTCTGCGCAACGACCAACTGCTTCCGCAGGACCCACCATGCTCAGAGAAGACCTTACGCGCAGTACGCCAGCTGTACCCGCAGGGAAAGCCTCCCAACGGTGAAGTACCCCGCTTGTTCCCGCAGTTGCGGATACAAGCCATCAGGGAAGGCTACCCGCACTGATAGCAAGGCTACACGCACAAGGCACTAACTCTTGCTACTTCAGTAGTCACCTGAAGGAATGAGCAAGGCGGGAATACTCCCGCCCAAATGAGCCAGTCCGTATGCTTCTGGAAGATCTTTTGTACTATACCTACCAAGGTATGGGCAAAACAGACGATCTGACCAGAGACGCCCATGAACCAATCACAGGGTGACAGCTCACCGACAACAGTACGAGGAGGAGCACCCTCTAGTACTGTTTGTCACTATTAGCCGCTGCCTACTCACCAACCCTTACTGTGGGACGTGCGCAGCCTACAGTTGGTGGAACAGCGCATAGCCGGCAGTAAAGGAACAGTATACAGCCGACCTTGTCACTGTCGGCCGCAGCCTATCCACCAACCAGCATGGCTTGTGCGTAGCCCACTGTTGGTAGAACAGGAATACTATTCAGCCGGCTGTACCTTCTAGGAAACCTACCTTCGGCTATAAATACTCCAACACCTTGGAATGGTAAGGACATCATCTGATATCTCATTACCTTATCTTATCTAGCAATCTCTTAATATACACATATTCAGAGCAATCTAGTCTGATTCTCACACCGGAGGGTGGTCACAAGGAGGAACCCCCCCCCCCTTCTCAGTGACGAGCTTACGGTGTCTGTTTTGCAGGTCACCTGAAGAACAACCTTCTCTGCTGGACCTCATCCTCGTGGGAAACATTACTTAACCCCCAGATTATCCGTAATCTGCCCTGGGTCACTTAGTGTTTCTTCACATTGTTAACAAAGATAATCATGTATGGTTTCTTTAAATGTTTAAAATCTTGTACTTGTATCATAATTCTAGCGGTTAAGCATTCAATTTCATAAATTTTATTTTTTCTAAGACAAAGATCTCTTCTGAAAACTATAGGTTTATGATAAATTTGAAAAACTAGAAATACCTTAGTTTTGAGAAGAGATAGTTGCTCTCGCATGAAGGCGACAGGTGCTATCAAGCTTGCTTCGTTTAATTGTATTAAGTAAACGTCTAAAACTAGGAACATGAATTGGTTAGATTAATGTTGATTTCTTTTATCATTTTCTTAAGGTTTCTTATATTGCTTGATACTGCTTTAGCAACATTTTGCTAGTCATTCTTACTAAAGGTATCGTCGTATCTACAGAAAATATATCTCACTAAAAAGTTTTAGTTAATTGTTTTTACTATCAAAACAAAGATTTTAAACCATTGATGAAGAGATACACATGTTCCATTGCAAGATAAATGTTTGATCTTTTTTGTTTATTTAAATAACAAAAAAAACTATTTCTTTTCCTGTTAAAGGAGAGAGATGTTATGAGTTTGGGAAGTTGTGTTTCGGTTGTTATACATTATGACCCAATATAGAAAAAGAAAAAGAAAAAGAAAAAGTTAATACATAATTTTATGATCCTAAGTAGGATTAGTTATTAGGCTGAGGGGTGCGGAGCGCTAGTCAGGGCGCGTGAGGGACTTCGATAGCGCCCCGGGGCGCGAGAGCCACACCACCGGGGCGCGAGAGGGGCGCGAGAGGGGCGCGAGAGCGGAAAACGAGGCAGGCGCCAGGAGGCTCGCGCGCGTGAGTGGCTGTGGGAAATGGGAAAGAGCCGTTGGAAGGCTTTAATAATGAATAAAAATATTTTTTTTTTTTAACAAAATCATCTATATATATCACAATACATATATCACAATACATATCAAACACAACCATTCTCACGTACTACAACCAAAACGAATATCACACACCACACCCAAAACCCAAAATCACCCTATCTTCGAAACCTTTTTTTAAAAACATGTCTGGAAATTGGTACCCAAACCTAGATTCAGATTACCCTTACGACGATTTATGGTCGGCACCGGAACAACCGATGTTTTATTCGGGGTCGCAACAATCATCCGGCTTTCAACCATCCAACATGCAACCGTCTCCTAACTTTGTAGTTCCGGAGACACAAGAACCGGAACCAGAAGGTGAAGCTGCGGGACAAAGAAGACGCGTCCACCGGAAAAAACAACTTGCAACGGACGGGTCGGGTTCGGCTTCGACCGGAAGGGCGAAACGGAAAATCACTCCGTGGTCATCGGATGAGAAGGAAGCCCTGTGTCGGGCTTGGATAGCCATTTCTGAGGATCGGCGTTGCGGTAATTGTTTTAACGTTTTTAAAAATGATTGTAAATAAAAAGTTAAATAAAAAAGTTAAATGGCTTACAAATTTATTTACATAATTTTGCAGCCGACTACCAAAAGAGCAAGGTCTTTTGGACAAAGGTTAGGGAGACGTTCTATTCGCTCGTTGGGAGTACAGAGCGGAATCCCGATATGATTTCGGGTCGGTGGACCGAAATTAGAAAATTTGTCGGCTTGTTTACTAATCTGTTCAACAGGAACGCCGGTCGTATGAGACCAAGTGGCAGTGACGATTTGGCGGTCTATAATTTCACTGTCGAAGAGTGGAAGCAGGAGTGCCTGCGGAGGTATGGGGCGGTGAAGACGTGGGACGGTGTAAAGTTGTGGGAGAGGTTGAGAAGGTGTGCCAAGTGGGTTGAGCTGGTGGCGCCGGACCTTGATGCGGAAGTAGGGCCGAAACGGACTAAAACTAGTTCGTCTGGAGCGTACAGCACAACGGACGGGTCGGATTGCCGGGTTGGATTCGACCTAAACGTTGCGGGGGAGGAAACGTCTTCACCGCCGAGGAGGCGGCCATTGGGAAGGGACGCCAGGGGGAAAAAACCGGCTGAGGGGGAAGCCGTAAACATCAACGATCTTGTTGAATCCCTCAATAAATTCAACAAAACCCTGGAGGTGGTCTCTGTTGACAAAAAGGAAAAAAAAAGAATGAGAGATTTGGACTTCCTTGCAAGAGACTTCAGCCACCTAAATCCGGTCGACCAAATGCTGATGGAAAAACAAAAGGAACGTATCCGGAAGAGGTTGATCGAAGAAGACGAAGCCGAAGAATAAGAATAATGTTAATGTGTTTTTTTAATTTTTTTTAATTAATGTGTTTTTTTAATTTTTTAGTACTTTAATTTTTTTTATATATTAATGTGTTTTTTTAATTAATGTGTGTTTGTTTAAATAATTACTTGTTTTTTTAATAATACGTTTTTTTAATACATTTATAAAAAAATAAAAAAATAAACCGCTCGCGCCCCCTCTCGCGCCCCTCCACACCATGCCCCGGGGCGCTATCACCACTACCAATACCCATCTTATCAAGTTTCTCTCTCTGCCACACGTCACAATATTATTGGATGGCGCCCCCACTCACGCCCCCTCTCGCGCCCCCCACACCCCTCAGCCTTAAATAACCAAATATGGTAAAGTAACGACAGGGGCGGAAAGAATATGTCTCTTTCATCATTTGTACTATCCACATGTTTTAAAATTTAATATTTTATAAATCAAAAATCATATAATAGTACTGGTAAACCAAAACAATGATAACGGATCTTTGCAACAATGCAACTAACCAATTATAAATTGTATAAAACGATGGTAGAAACTAAAACGGCCATTCAACCACCACAAAGTTATATCCATGATCTATTAATCTAGTCTCATAGTGTTTACCTTTACAAAGGTAAGGTCGTAAGTTCAATTATAATAATTCTACAAATTACTATATTTTTTTTTTGTTTGCTGCTCAATTAATAATACATTTTATATATTATCATTATATTTTCTTTCTCTTTCATTCACAACTAATTTTAGAAAATATTAAAAATTTATGTGATATGAACAGTGAAATCACAAATTTAACTTTCAAATATAACATTTTTCTCCCCTCTAGGCATAATCACTCATAACCATATCATATAATTCGTAAATCTCTCTCACATATTTTTAGGAAACGGGCTGAGAATGCTCTAAGAGAGAATTAGATACGCCTGATGTAATAATATAGCCATATAACTCAAATTCGACATCACTTTAAAAATTATAAAACTTAAACAATCTAATAACTCATAAATTTTTGATTCTATATACACCTGACTTTAAACTTGACAATTTTAAGTCCTTATTAGAGCACTCTCATTGAAGTTTTTATTTTGTTATTATTTCGAAACTTTAAAGTTTTATCATGTATTGCTTCTTCATCTGAATCTCTATCTCTAAATTTTATAGATTTTGTTATGATGAATCTCTATATAGAGAAATTTACTATTCATACCTCTAAGCATTTTGGTTTTGTATATCAGCATTTCGGTTTATACCTCAAGAATGTAAGAAAAATAAAACAAAAGTTATTAGAGATTTAGATAGAGATGGAGACCAAGACGTGAAGATTAAAAATAAATAAAGATAAATTTAGAATTGAAAGGTGATTTTTTTATAAATGAATATAGAGATTCATATGAAAATGTACTAATTGTAGGTATACATGAGACCAAATGACTTGATGATAACAAAAACCATATTCTAGTGACCTTGGTAAAAAACTACTAAAAGAAATCATGCATTAGCATTTTTTATGTTTTGGCTCACCGTAAAAAAACGTAGTTTTTTTCTTGTGTAATTTGACAACAAAAAAGATGTACAGATAGAAATTGTAAGTTATGTTATAATTCTTTTATATATTTAGGACTAATTTTTGGATAGCAAAATTCGATACTTCATCATAGAACTATATCAAGAAAAACAAATAGGCTTTTACTATTATAAATAATTTTTGTCATCCCCAATATGCATTAGGTTATATATGTTTTAATCATATAGACTTGTTTCAAACGTTGATAGCTTGAAATTTGCAAAATGTCATATAAAGATATCTACACACACACACACACACATATATATATATATATATATTTTGTATACATTTATATTTGTTTTCTACATATACAAAAACAATGAAAAAAAATATAAATTCACTAGCAAAAGTTTACACAGCCTAAATGCTTATTTAATAATATTTGATACTCATGCAACACATTAGCATTTAGGAATTAAATAGAAAAGGGTGGTGTGAAACAAGATAACATGGGCGGCCATTCGTGGAGGTGAATGAGTATTGTATTGACAACTAGAAAGAATGTGCAAATTAGCAATATTTTTTGGACCCTCACTCATTCTCCCACTCACCATTGTTTCTTGCCTTTTCATTTTCTTATACAAAACTCCATCTTATATGTGTAGTAGGTGACAGAGAATTAAGACGGTGGCGGCAATTGCAGTAAAATGTGGCAGGTTTATCTTTGTGTCGAATGTATTTGGTGTGTTCATGGTTAACGGATGTGCATTGGTTTTTGAAGGCGGTTTAACGGATAAAAGGACAAAATAGTTTTGTTTATAACAAAGTAGTTAGTAGGGTCTGAGAAAGATGAGATGTATGCAAAACATACATCTATCGAAAAAACTGATATTGGTAATCGTTGATATACATAAGACTATCTTCAATGGCCTCTTAGGAGATAAATCCTTGTAGGCCCTTGGATGCCTTTAGCAATGAAAGGTGTTGTCTTTAGAAGAAGTGCCCTTACACAAGGACATGTGCTCTTATAAAAAAGTTGGGCCAAAAAAATGTATTATATAAGTATTGCGTGTTATTGTTATGTGATGAGGTGAAATTAAATAAGGTAAGAATACTTGTAGGATTGAATATGAAATTGAGGCTTTAAAAATTTATACAAATATAATGTGAGAAATGACGTGACATTAAAAGCACATAAAACCATACTTAGCATTAAAATAGTATAAGAGAATATTTTTGATCAAAATGATATTGTTAATCCTTGATATACCAAATGTATTTTACATTTATATAGTAGGAAAAACTATTTGGTTACTTATGGCATTTGCATTGTTAGGGGATAAACTAGTAATTTCAATAGTAGAGCAACCAATGGTTTGGGACATTTGCATGATGGGGGCAAATTTGGAATTACACACATTGAAGATCCATGAACATTCTCCCATGCCATAAGAAGACAAGAAGAAACACCAAAGAGAGAGGATGCAATCAATACAAAAGAGAAAGGAACCCTTGTGTCTTTTAACCCTTTAGAGAGGTCAACTCTTCATCAACCTTTTCTATATTTACTTGCATAGATGGTTGACCACAAACCGCCCTAATTTGACTTTTCTGCAACTGTTGTTAACCACCCTACCGAATTACATGAAAAATATTTACATATAATGTTATAACGTATGGTTAAAGGGCAAGTGATTTCTCGACCGTAACAAGCATCTGTTGTAAGTCCTTAACAAATTAAGCAATCGATAAACCGCATATGCGTTGTGGATTTAGCAATGGAAAAGACGATCCTTAATGTCAGTTGCAAACTCTTTCAGATGAATATACGACTTTTATGTTTGTGGAGTAAAGGAAATAAATAAATAAATAAATAAATAAAAGATGATTTAAGCATAACAGTTTTATTTACTTTATGTGGCATTGTATACATGTATCGAATCATTGTTGAAACTTGAACTTTTAAATAACACCATTTTTTGAATTACCACATAATTTATTTAGTGGTGTCGCTCCTTACACGAGTTCTACATTAGTTGCTCCTTACCTGATTTAGAATCCTCTTAGACCACATGTAGTGGTAAGTGGTAACTAGTAACTAAGCACAACTGGGCTTTTTTGATACGTGACATCCCAGTCAGCAATGACTATTTTCATAAAAAGTGGCAATTATTATTATTTTTCAAATGTATTTTTTAATCATTTCACAATTATTATTTTTTAAATTTTTTATTATAAAATATAAAAACATAAATTAAATGACAAAAAATTGTGTACACAACGAACCCAACCAAAACAAAGAGGAAACAAAGGTAGGGAGGTGTTCATCACGTTCTGGCCACGTCTTGGCCTCCACAACAAGACCCGTACGTCTAATCTTATAATTTCTTACCAATGTGTTTTATGTGAAATTATTGTTACGATTGTACGTCCAATATTCATGGTAAATAAAATCACAATACCCTACAAATGTTTTATGGATTTATTCTATGATAAACGATGAGTGGTGTAATTTGGCAACCATTGAATATTGTTTGATATAGAATATGAACTGTTGCTACAACAAAGATAAGACCATTGGTAGTGAATAGACTGGTTAGACTAAAATGCTTCAAGGGTTCAGATAAGCCTAACGCAGGTCGTGGTGTCCCTCTACGTTTGCAAAACGTAGAAGGAGGTTCAATAGTTAGTTGTTTGTTGTTATAGCTCACCAATGATCAAGAACCGTGATGTTTGGAATCGGTTTTGGAATGATGTTCTTGGTGAAGCTATGAAGATATTGAAGTAAGAAAGAAATAAGCTAGGAGCATATTTCTCAAGGAAGAAGAGAATATTAGGGAGATGGTGTTATCTTCCAAAATATGGTGTGTTTGTGTTTATGGCTAAGCATCCTTTATATAAGTGAGGAGATGTAAGCTTTTTAGTTCAGATGTAACTAACTAGTTAGCCTCTTGTTTGCATAGAGAGTTGACCATTGTTGGGCGGGAAGCTTTGGACCGGTGGTCCATAGATAAAATAATAATACTTTATCTGAATGTGTCCTTTGCTCAGAGGGGACAAGGATGTGAACAGTGATGTGACATTGTACTGTAGCACGTGGGTGCTTATTTACATAAATTTGGGCGGGATTTGAAGCGTTTAACCTTTTAACTCTTTTAGCGATAATATGTTCCAGCCATTTTATTATTTCCTTGGGCTACCCCTGTCATCAGCCCCCCAAGTCAGAGGTGTTTGAGAGGTAAGCTCAAGGGCTTCTGACTTTTTCACATATTTTGTTTATTGCTTAAAGGCTTCGAGGCTTGTAAGCTTCGAGGCTTTGTTCGGATTTGGTTATTTTTTTGAATTATTGATGCGACAGTTGATTTGATGGTAACTGTCATATTGAAGTTCCCAATAACTGTTTTTTCATTAATAGTTATTGTTGAGATAACTATTCACTTTCTTCTAGATTTCTTTTAACAATTTCCACCATAAACACTTTCAAGTTTCATTCAATCCATCTCCAGGTTAGTCTCGATCCTTCCTTTTTTCTTTCAAAATTATGGTTGCCAAAAAGGACCTTTCGATCAGTTTTTCCCGATTAACCCAAGAAGAGGTTGAATCATTCTGTATTGAATGGGGAATAGGGTTGAAGTACAAACCGATTGCTCCGCCGGTCGACTCTTCCATTGATCGTTGTCCGGCGGGTTTTATTGCTTTATATTGCCGTCATTTCGAATTTTCTAAACTTCGACACCCTTTTTCGGTTATTGTTCTTAATGTTTTGGAGTATTATCGTATATCATTCGGTCAAATCCATCCGTTAGGGCTCGCTAGGGTTTTGCACTTTGAAGTTTTGTGTAGAGCCTTAGGTTATGACCCTTCGTTGTTTAGTTTTCGCTGTTTCTTTCGTTTGGCAAAGAACGGTGATTGGTATACGTTTGAACACACTAAGGTTGAAAAGTGTTTGGTTTCTTCAGCGGTTACAACCCTCGGTTCTTGGAAGGACCGTTTTTTCTTTGTTTCCGATTCTATCCTTCCGTTTAAACCTGTTTGGAGACAACCCGAAGCCGTTTTAAACGAGCCTGAACCGGCCGAATCAGAGTTGAACGATTTGCTTCTGAAACGTATTAGGGAATGTCCTTCACGTCTTTGCCCTTTTCCCGAACATCTTCTTGTGTTATTAGGAATTAGCAAACTTTGGGATAAGCCTAATCGGGATCCCGTGCTTATGAGGGATAATAAGGGTATGCGCTTGTTTATCCTGTACTTAGTTTATCTTGTTGATATATTTGCTAATGGATTTGTTTTGTTTTTGCAGTCATGTCTGCTTTGGATTTCCTAAAGAGTGATGATACTTCTGACGTTGCTTTTACTGATGCTACAGCCGTTATTGGGGAGGATTCGGTTGTTCGGGGTAAGGAGGGTCGTTTTGAGGGTGCTGAGTATGCTGGGGTTGAAAACGTTAAAGGGTTCACCAAAAGTGTTGTTCCAAAGTCTTCCACTCGTCGTTCCACACGACGTTTGCTGAAGTCTGTTGCTACCTCATCTTCTCATGAACCAGTTGAGGTAAGCGATGATATTCAAGCTTCTGAAGACCAGGGTCCGATTATGAAGGTTGAGAATGAACAGGGTTTGGTGATTTCTAAGAAGAAGAAATCGGCTGGCAAGAAGGTTGAGATGCCAGTCGTTCAAGGGTTGGACAGAAATGCGATTTATGTGCCGGAATGGAGTGTCAGGATTGGGATAGTTTCAAGGATCCTGAAGTTTGTGCCGATGCTTTAGCCCATTTTGCTCCTCTGGGGGTTCGTGATACTATCTCCAAGATGGAAGGTGACTCCTTGTTGTCCCGGTTGATTTTGAACTATTCCAACATTTCTGCCATTTTGGCAGAAGGTGTCACCCGTTTTAGGAAAGGGATGGAGGAATATGAGGAGTTTATGATCACGAAGGAGAAGATGAAGGCCTCTATAACGACCAAGAAGAAGGAAGTTGAAGTTTATTCTGATAAGGAGAAAGTGCTTGTGAAAAAGATTGAAGAGTTGTCTCGTGGCCATGAGATTGAGATGGCCGGGTTGAAGAAAGCTATGGAAGCTGATAGGGCTAGGTTGGATGCTGATCGTGAAGCCTTTGAGGTGCAGAGGGGAGCCTTCGAGATGGAGAAGGAAGGCTTGAAGGCTTCGGTTACCCAGACTTCTGAAGATAACAAGTGGTTGATTGAGCATGGGTTTAAGCAGGATGTATCCTACTTGCTTCATTCTAAAGAGTTTAACTCGGTGCTGGGTGATGTTTACACGAAGCTGCTAAGCCATGGAAAGCATTTGGGTTTTATTGCAGGCTTTCATCATCACGAAACCGGTCAGCCTATGGAGCAGTCTTCCTTGTTCAACCTTGAAGCCTACAAGCTTTTCACCGGTTCAGTTCATGCGATGGAAAGGCTTACTTACCCTTATGTGGGTGAAGTTTCATCATGCTATGGTAAGCCTCTTTCAGTTTTGCAGGGCTTGAAACCAACCGGCCTTGATGAGAAGGTTGCTAAGGAGGTGCTTGAGTCCTGGTCGAATAAACGTTCCCGCGCCGGTGATAGTGAGGAGACCTTATCTGGGGGAAGCGACGGGTCTCATGTGGCAAGCCTTGAAGGCTCAGCTGTTGCTGATGTTGTTTCACAGGTCAAGAAGTCAAAGAAGGCTAAGGGTGGTAAGGCTAGTACCTCAAAGCCTGTTGCTGATGTTTAAACACTTTATTCGTAGCTTTCTTAGCACAATGTTATGTAATCTTGAACAATGTAGGTTTGGCATGGAACTCTTAAAGTTTCTGTCCTGTGGTTGTGTTTGGCCTTTATGGCCCTTGAACATTTTCTTGGGAATCCTTGTGATTTCCTTGTTTTAGCCTTAATTGGCTTATTATGTTTGGATGCTATGGCCTTAGAATGGCCTTGTTTATGAACTTATGATGTTCTATGTGTTTGTTGATTGCTTGTCTTGTTAGTTTAATGTGATTTTAGCTAACTTTCCTTAAGAAGTTTTAGTGTTGCAGTCTCTTTTAGCTTTAAGGCTTCATTAGGTAAAAAGCACATGTTTGCTATCCTTTATATCACTACTTAGTGTATGTTTTTTGTTTTCGTAAAATTTTGGAGTTTAAGGAACGAATTGGTGTAGGCTGTTCGGACCTGTCTATGAGATTAGTTTTAGTTTAAAAATTTTCTAAGTCTCATGGAGTTGGATTGATATAGGTACTCACCCCTTATATAGGTCCATTTAACCCTTGAACCTATTGAGCGATGTGGCCTGGGAGCTCATCCCCTTACATGGCCCTTGCCATGGAGTTTCTTGCTAGGTTCTCAACCTGATTATAGGATAGTAAAGACAAGTTATGACAAAAAGTTTATCATTCATTCAAGAGGTTGTTGTTCACAAAAAATAGAATTGTACATCTCTTGAAATACATTCTTAGGTTTTGACTAGGCATAGAACCTTTTAAGGGTTTTGCCGTTCCAGTGTCTTGGAAGCTTTTTGCCTTCTGAGTCGGTCAACTTGTAGGATCCACCCTTGTGAGCTTTGAGGATTGTGTATGGTCCTTCCCACTTTGGGCCGAGCTTTCCTTGATTCTCTTTCTTGCTGGCCTCATTGTTTCGGAGTACAAGGTCTCCAGGCTTGAAGCGTTCATGCTTTACTCTTGCATTGTAATAAGCTTCCATTTTTTGTTTGTACTTAGCCTCTTGTATCGCGGCTTGATCACGAATTTCTTCGAGGAGTTGCAAATTCAACATGGTCTCATTGTTGTTTGATTCGAGGTCCATGTTGAGTGTTCTTTGAGTCACAACTCCGACTTCGGCCGGGATTACAGCTTCCGATCCGAACATTAGGCTGTAAGTCGTTCGTTTGTGACTTGTTTTTTTGGTTGTTCTTATTGCCCAGAGAACGTTTGGGTGTTCTTCAAGCCAATTGTTGTCATGCCTTCCCAGCCTTGATTTGATTCCCTCAACGATTGTTCTGTTTGTTCTTTCAGCTTGGCCGTTGGATTGTGGGTATGCGACTGAGCTGCACACTTGAGTGATTCTGAATTCTTTGCACCATGTGCTAAAAGGCTTCTCAGTAAATTGTTTCCCATTATCCGTGACCAACACTCTTGGCAGCCCATAACGTCAAATGATGGTTTCCCATACGAATTCGATGACTTGTTTGCCCGTTATTTTTGCAAGTGGTTTGACTTCAGGCCACTTGGTAAAGTAGTCAACAGCTACTAACAAAAATTTTACCCCACTTTTGGCCGGTGGGAATGGACCAACAATATCCATCCCCCACTTATGAAAGGGCCAAGCCGAGGAGATGGGGACTAGATCGTGTTTAGGGCTTTTGGGAACCGGTGCGTGAATTTGACAAGCTTCACATTTCTTGAGTTGTTCCGTTGCATCTCGGTGCATGGTGGGCCATAAGTATCCGAGGTTCATCAATTTTGCAACCACCGTTCTTGGCCCAAAATGAGCTCCACATATCCCCTCGTGAACCTCTTTGATCAGATATTGACTTTGTTCGGGGCCTACACATCTCAGTAGTGGTGCAAGGTAAGCCTTTTTATAAAGCGTTTCTCCTTGCAACACATACTGTCTTGATTTGATTCGAACCCTTTCAGCCTCAGTCTGGTCCAAAGGTAACTCACCATTCTTGAGGAACCTTTCTATGGGAGTCATCCAATTGGGACCTTCTTCAGTGATTACATCTTGAACCTCCAATTCTTGAATTGAAGGAGTTTTCAGCACTTCCACCAGTACTTTCTTGGTGAGGTGTGCAAAAGTGAGGGATGCTAGCTTGCTTAGGGAATCAGCTCTCTTGTTTTGTGATCTTGGGACTTGCTTGATAGTGCATTCTTGAAATGTGGTCATTAACCCTTTTGCCTTTTCACGGTACTTCTTCATGTTGGGCTCTTTTGCAATATAGCTATCATTGACTTGACTTGAAACAAGCAACGAGTCTGTGAAGACTTGTAGCTTTTGGATCTTCATCTCTTTGGCAATCTTCAGACCAGCGATCAATGCTTCGTATTCAGCTTCATTGTTGGTGATCTGAAATTCAAGTCGAAGAGCATATGTAAATTCTAACCCTTCAGGGTTGATTAAAACGAGCCCAGCTCCTGACCCTTCGATGCTGGAAGCCCCATCGGTAAAAAGCTTCCAGGCTTCAGGGTCAGAAGGTTCAGTGACAGTTGTGTGTATTTCAGGAATGACTTGCTTCGGGATTTCCACAATGAAGTCCGCAAAGACTTGGGCTTTTATAGCTTTTCTTGGGACATAGGTGATGTTATGTTCACCTAGTTCCACAGCCCATTTGGCCAATCGGCCTGAATTTTCAGGTTTTTCAAGCACATTTTTGATAGGTTGGTCGGTGACTACTTGTATAGGGTGTGCTTGAAAGTGCCTTCGAAGCCTTCTGGCCGTTTGAATTAAGGTCAGAGCAAGTTTTTCCAAAGGAGGATATTTGATTTCTGCCAGTTTTAGCGTTTTACTAAAGAAATAAACGGGTACCTGAACTTTGTCTCGTTCGATGGTTAGAACCGCGCTTAATGCTTCTTCAGCGACTGAGAGATAGACAGAGATCAGTTCTCCTGTTTCAGGGGCTGCAATAGCTGGAAGTGAAGCCAAATGTTGCTTCATTTGGTTGAAGGCTTCCTCTGCTTCCTCCGTCCACCTGAAATCTTTCTTGTTGGTGCAACCCTTTAGCGCTTTAAAAAAGGGTAGGGACTTCTCAGCAAGCTTGGAGGTAAAACTCTCCAAGGCTGCAAGCCTTCCATTCAGACTTTCCACTTCTTTTTTGCTTTATGGAGATTTGGTTTCGAGAACAACCCTGACTTTGTTGGGGTTAGCTTTTATGCTTTGTTTTCCCACAATGTGTCCCAAAAACTTGCCTTCTTCGAACCCGAATGAGCACTTTACCGGGTTGAGCTAATGTTGATCTTTCTCAAGCTTTGGAAGGTTTCTTGTATGTCTTCAAGCATTTGATGCTCGGTTTTGCTCTTGATTACTAGATCATCGACATAAGCTTCCAAGTTTCTGCTGATTTGGCTAGCAAATGCTTTGTCGATCAAACGTTGGTAGGTTGCACCGGCGTTTCGTAGGCCAAAGGGCATCTTTTGGTAACAGAAGATACCATTGTCCGTGTGGAAAGCGGTTTTTTCTTCATCTTCCTCTTTCATGAGAATCTGATGGTAACCCTTGTAAGCGTCAAGAAAACACTTAAAAGGATAACCGGTTAAAGAGTCGACCTTGAGGTCCATCTCGGGTAAGGGATAGCAATCCTTTGGACATGCTTTGTTAAGTCTTTGAAGTCGATACACATCCTCCAAGACTTTTCGGGCTTTCGAACCATGACTGGATTAGCCACCCAAGATTGATACTTGACCTCACGTAGGATCCCAGCTTGTACAAGCTTTTCAACTTCTTGGCATGCTGCAAAGCTTCTTTCAGGAGCCAGGCTCCGTTTCTTTTGGACAATAGGCTTGACGTCAGGTGGTATTTTTAGCTCATGCTCTGCAATGCTTCGAGGGATGCCGGTCATGTCTTCCGGGCACCAAGCAAAGACATCGTTGTAACATACCAACAGTTTCTCAAGGTGTGAGAGAGTTTCTTTAGAAAGGCTTGTGTTTACCCGTACCTTTTGTTCAGGGTACTTTGGGTTTATGATCAAGCCTTGTTCTTCGTTTTCACTTTTTGAACTCTCCCCTTCAACAGTGTAAATCTCTTGGGAAGGTTGAAGGGTTGCGATTCCCCTGTCAGTTGGGAACTTCACAGCACCTTGACCAACTGAGACAACCATGTTGAACGCACACTGTCCCGGCCTTCCTATGATCACATCATAGTTGGAAGGTATGTTGATAACCACAAAAGTGAGTGGTTTGGTTTTCTTCATCCTACCTTCACTAAAACAGACATCAAGGGTTAGTTGGCTTAGAGGCTTCAAGGGTACATCGGCGATACCTTTTATAGAAGACCCGGAGGGTTGAAGCTTTGAACTTTCTTCTTTGCTTAGTTGATTGAAGAACCTTTCATACATGATCTCTGTGGCCGCCCCTGTGTCGATGTAGGCTTTGCTTGTTTTGAGTGTTCCCACGTTTGCTTCTACCACCAAAGGGTTTGAGAGTAAGTTACCTTGAGGTGGTGGGAAGCAGACACATTGAAGCTCCCAAGCCTCCAAGCGTTGTCATTTGCAGGAAACACTATCGTCTATATTCACCATATTCACCTCTTTTCTTTTTCTTTCAGCCATCTTGTCTTTGAACCCTTTCACTAAATGAGCCTACTCTCCAGACTTAACGGCTTTCTCAATTATTCTCTTGAGTTGAAAGCAATCGTTGGTGTGGTGACCTTTTTCTTCATGAAAATCACAGAACTGGGTTGAGTTTTCGTTTTTCTTGCTCTTGGGCAAGGGTCGAGGAGGTTGGAAGTTGTGTTTCACCTCTTCTGTGGCAAGGATCTCCTGAGGGGTTTTGGTTAAGGCTGTGAAGTTCACAGTCTTTTCTCTCTTGGAGGGTTCCGACCTTCAGGCCTTCGTTGATCTGAACTCTTTGGGTATTTATCGTAAGGGTTGTAGTTCCCTTTCTTTCGGTTGGGGCTGTTGCCTCGCCAACTAGGAGCTCTTTTTCTTTGTTCTTTGAAATCGACCGCCTCTTCTCCTCGGATATGAGCTTCAGCTCGCTCAAGAGCTTCTTCAAGGGTTTTAGGTAGGCACTTGTTAAAGTCCCTTGTGAGATATTTGGAGGTGATGGCGTTCATGAAGCCTGCAACCCTCATTTTTTCGTCAGCCCCCCACATATTGTAACCTTTCTTTTTTGTACCTTTCGATAAAGTCTCGAAGGCTTTCATCATCTTTCTGCTTTATCTGGAAAATGACCGTGGCATCCTTGACATACCTCATTTGTTGTGAAAAGTGGGCCAAGAACCCTTTGCTCAGATCATCGAAGCTTCAAACGCTTTGAGCAGGAAGGTCATTGAACCATATCCTGGCTGATCCGACTAATGTTTGCATGAACATCAAGCAACATTCAGCGTGGGACCATTTTTCAATTATGGCCGCCCCAGTGAAGACCTGTAGGTGGTCTTCGGGATCCTTAGTCCCATCATATGTTTTTATATGGGGTGGCATCTTGATCTTTTTTTGAGAGTCATAGTCGGCAATTTGTTGAGAGAAACAAGAAAGGTTGCCGGGTTTGTAAGGCTTCGCAAGGTCTTCATCTACCCTTGTATTATGACTCGTCGTTCCCTGGTGAGTACCCAATGCTTGGTTGATGAGCTGGGTTCAAGGGAGGTGTGTCATCATTTGGGCTATCATCTGAGGCATAAGGTTGAAGCCTTGAAGGCTTTCAGGGGTTGCTGCTATTTGGTTTGTTCCAATGGGAGTGCTCATTGCAGCACTTCGAGCCAAGGGTAAGACCGACATGGCCTGCTCCCATGTAGTGGCTGTAGGGGGAACACTTGAAGCTGGTGACTGCCATATTTGGTCAAGAGTGGTTTCGTGTCCAAGGGGTTGTGAAGTGAACAAAGGGAAAGCCGTTGGGCTTGGTCTCCCATAGGTGTAGGGAGATGGGTTAAATGGTTGACAGGTTACACTTGGACCAGCCTCTAAATGAGAAGCAGCAGGTTGTGAGCTGGTTAAAGGGGAAGGTGGACGTCCGAGTGATAGTGAGGGTTCATCTTCGTCGTACTCCAGCCTTAATCTTATCCTTTTTTCTCTTTCTTGGATCACGTGGCGGTTAAGAAGATGTCTTAGTTGCAAGAAATGCCGTGACACACCTTCCATCGTCAAGTCGACACGTTCCGGGGTGTTCGTGACTCCTGCATAAGGAGAAGGAACCCCAGATCATGAAGGAGTTGGAGTTCGAAAAGGTGAAAACTCGAGGAACAAAGGTTCCGTCGAGGTTCCTCCCGGAGTGGAGAAAATCGAGGTTGTCGCCGGAGTTTCTTGACCGGATCTTGGTGTTGGTGTTCTTGACACTTGATTAACTTCTTTGGGAGATTCACCTTCTGTCATGGTGATGGAGCTACACTACTGGTCTTTATGATAAAGTAAGCGACGTAGCCCCACGGTGGGCGCCAACTTGTTGCTACAACAAAGATAAGACCATTGATAGTGAATAGACTGGTTAGGCTAAAAGGCTTCAAGGGTTCAGATTAGCCCAACGCAGGTCGTGGTGTCCCTCTACGTTTGCAAAACGTAGAAGGAGGTTCACTAGTTAGTTGCTTGTTGTTATAGCTCACCAATGATCAAGAACCGTGATGTTTGGAATCGGTTTTGGAATGATGTTCTTGGTGAAGCTATGAAGATATTGAAGTAAGAAAGAAATAAGCTAGGAGCATATTTCTCAAGGAAGAAGAGAAGATTAGGGTGATGGTGTTATCTTCCCAAATCTGGTGTGTTTGTGTTTATGGCTAAGCGTCCTTTATATAAGTGAGGAGATGTAAGTTTTTTAGTTCAGATGTAACTAACTAGTTAGCCTCTTGTTTGCATAGAGAGTTGACCATTGTTGGGCGGGAAGCTTTGGACCGGTGGTCCATAGATAAAATAATAATACTTTATCTGAATGTGTCATTTGCTCAGATGGGACAAGGATGTGAATAGTGATATGACATTGTACTGTAGCACGTTGGTGCTTATTTACATAAGTTTGGGCGGGATTTGAAGCGTTTAACCTTTTAACCCTTTTAGCGATAATATGTTCCAGTCATTTTATTATTTTCTTGGGCTACCCCCGTCATCATGAACTATTTTAAGAATTTTGTGAATGTGTAATGTTATTGATATGTGAACTAAGAAAATGAGTTCAAGATACACGAATTGCGACTAAAATTCGTTACAAGCAATATTGTCATGCTTATGGTATTCAATGATGTTATCTAAACGCTAGCTGGTGTCATGGTGTGTAGTGAACATGGTTACGTTTCTAGTTGTGTGGTCAATCTTTTTTAGAGAACACCCTAGCCGAACGTATATTCCAAGTAAAACAAAAGAATTAATAAGATTATTTTTTCTAATCATAAAGAAAAAAAACTTTAAACCAATAAGAAGAGGCTGCTGTGAAATTTTGTAGTTTACGTCATAAATAAGTGAGAACTTAATTTATTAACTAAACAAATGGAAAAAGAAAAAAGTATACTACCAAAAGTCCAAAATGAGTAATTTAATTAACTTATTTAGGAAAATATAGAAGAGATAACTAGTTATGTGATGTCATATATACAATGTGTAAAACAAAAAATAATAGACTAAAGTCATCCGTAGGATTAAACAAAGCAGAAACATATTATTCTTCCATAATATATGATTACATGGCACACATATCATATACATATCCCTTTGTTTATAAGCAACTCGAATTTTTCAACATTTTTTAATAAAAAGAAATAAAAAGGTGACGATAAAGAATTGTTTTATCTTCGCCTATTAAAGTAGGTTTATATTATATTCAAACTAATACAACTAAATTCTATCCGAAATTCCCCTGCTTTAGTTTAATTAACAATACAAATAATACCAACCTTCACTTATTTTATTCGGAAAAACTTGGGCACATTGATTATGTTTTTATTTCACAAAATTTGAACGTCTTGTACTTAAAGACTATTGTTTTATGTACGCGTATTAAGTTTTAGTTTTAAGAAAATTCTTATATTTTGAAACCATGCACATAGTTTAAAACATATATATATTTATTTTATTTAATTATATTATATGTCCATCTTACAACTAATAATTTGTTTTTCGAAATTTTTGGTTAGCTTGTTTATTTTTCCTTTCCGGCGATGGAAATGAATCAACCACAAAAATTACAATCGATTTATGGCTGGCTTGGATGCAATTGTTATTTTTGCGACTGTTTTGAATTCGCAAAAACACCCAAATACCCTTAAGTACCACCCGCATGTCATAGAGAAACCTCTCACATATCACCCGCGGGACATATGGATCACCCGCATATCACGGTAGAGGAAGAACGTCCTCAAACCACGCGCGGAAGCATCCTGGCACCCTCAGAAGTCATCCGCGGGACAAGATATCGGTCCGCCAAAATGACCGGAGGGCAATGCCAACTGGACAGCTGTCAATAACTAACTACCCTTTAGAAGAACGCTCACGATTGTTACTTGAAGAATACGTGACTTGCCTACCAATGAATGAGGGACACCTAGCCAGGTTGTTATAACCGTGCACATGGCCAGGGTGCAATCCGTCCTATCGTTGGGTGACGCGTGTCCAGGTTGTTATACCCATGCACATGGGACGTATAGCTCAACCTATCACAAGAGGACACGCGTCCAGGCGGTTATCGGGATATTCTGGAAGAGGACAGCTGGCCCAATCACCTTCCTACATCCTTCGGCTATAAATACTTTGTCAACCTACATGAGGTATTCATTCACTCACCGGTAATCTTACTTACATATACTCTGACTACTCTTAGTCTGTTTACTTCAGTACTTCTCTCTTTACGAACGTTACTGATTCTCACGCCAGAGGGTGGTTACAGGAAGACACCCCCTCTTGTCCTTCCTGTAGCGAGACTCACGGTGTCTGTTTTGCAGGTTCAGTCATTGGACTTTGGGAAGTTGTGCTCATACTGTGTTAGTAGTTGTCGTATTTTACCCTGTGGACTCATTGGATCCGTGTTTCTTCATTGGCGCCATCCGTTTTGGTGTTAGAACTGCACAATTTTTTCTCCGTTGGTATTTTGATTCGTTTAAAGTATGAGTAAACTTCCTGAGGGGCCGACGGGAACTCCTCTACAAACACCACGTGTTGATAATACTGATGCACATGAGGGTTTTGCTTCCAGTATTTTTGCATGTGGCTTAGCTTCGGGTTCACGTGCCACCGGTGCAACTCCGGAAGGACGTACCCTTGAGCGTATTGTTGCACCAGCCGGACCAACTCCCATCGATTTTGGATGGGTTACGGCTCCGAAGGGTTCCAATTTGGCAGGTCAAGGACGAATTACGAGAGAGACTCGCCGTACTAGATCAGTTATGGATCTGGAAGGTGATTCCGAAGATTCTGAACTAGCGATATCTCACCGTCATGAGTCCAGATCTAGAGGACTGTTGTCTCCGGATGAATAGCTCCGCGTGCAACAGGAAAGTTTGGTGGCTGAATACGAACGCAGGGTACGTAATGAACATTATCATGCCCGTGCTTTGACTTACGAAGAATCTCCTCAGAGATTTCTTTCTCCTCCTCCAACGATGAGAGGAAGTCAAATTCGTTACAGCCAACAAACTGACCAAGAGTTCATTGAACCACGAAGGCTACGCCCTCGTCCTCGCATAGATATGCGGATGCCTTCCTACTTCGGTGAATATGATAGCTATGACTCAACTTATCGTCCGGGAGACTACAGTTTCTACACGGGTGGTAGCAGAATGAGTTCGGGGGCAAGAAGCAATCGCTCGCATGACGTCGTCCGCCATACCGTGTATCACAGCGATGCTGAAGAAGATTTCACCAAGCCATATCGTCCGGCAGCATTTGCCGAGAAATCAAAATTCATAGCCAGTATTGCAACAACACCTTTCCCTGTCAATGCTAGGATACCTACAACGGTGGGTAGATACAATGGCATGACTGATCCAAGTGATCATCTACAAAACTTTGTGGCGGTAGGTGGCGTGAGCGGATGGACGCTCCCCTATTGGTGTCATATGTTCGCATTAACACTAACTGGGGCAGCGAGGGAATGGTTCGAAAAACTTCCCGACGGTCAAATCTCTAGTTGGGATGATCTGGTGAAGAAGTTTTCACAACAGTTCAGCCAACAGAAAAAGCACACGCGTGACCAATCAGAGATTCCGTATGTTGTCCGCCGGGATAATGAATCCATTGAAGATTTTATTACCAGGTTTAATGATGAAAGCCTAAATATTGGTGGGATCAGCCAGGACATGCTTCGTTGTGCCTTTCGTAAGAATGTCAAATGTGATGAGATGATCCGCACACTCACGGGAAAGGATGGAATTCCAAAAGAGTGGGACGATCTTATGACTGCAGCAAAGTTATTTGCCAACACTGAAAAAATATTGGGGAATAACATTTCGAAACAGAAATTCAAAGTTGAGTTTCAAACTCCACGACCTAATAAACAGGCAAAAGGGCCAATCTGGTCAAAACTCCAGCCAAATACTGAGGCATCAAAACCGTTTGACGCAAGGTCCCTTATCGGCAATAAGAACAAAACAGGACCCTCGAGTCGAGGTCCTCACAGGTGAACTTCTCTTTCAAAAATTCCTGCTGAAAATTTCACCACAGAGAACGTGAACTTCCGGAAGCCACAGCCATTCACGAGGAGGTCAATCCTCGATGCCAAAAAACATTGTTCGTTTCATAATGACATCAGTCATAACATGAACGAATGTAATGCTTTAAAAAGCGAAATAGAGTTGGCTGTGAAATCCGGGAAAATTGGACACCTGGTGAAAGATGGGAAGCCCGGGACTGGTAAAGCTCCCACACGGGAAAAACAAGGGCCATCCAAAAAGCAAGTCAAGGACTTGAACGTCCATATGATCCAGGGCGGACATAAGGTGGGAGGAAAAAGGAGAGAATCTGATGAAGAAGAATGGAAAAACGAACCAGTGATTTTTCCACGAGTCAATGGTGGACCCAATAACAAAAACCCCTTATATATCACCGTTGTTTTAGGTCATTACCGTTCTCAATATGTGTTCTTTGAAACTGGGAGTACATCGGATATCATGTACGAACAATGCTTTGAACAACTTGATGATGAACACAAAGAAAGATTGAAACCCATCCATGCTCCAGTTTCGGGGTTTGGAGAAGAAATAATGCATCCGCATGGGGTGATTTCTTTCCCAGTCACCCTAAGCGATGGAACTCATTCAAGGACCGAGGAAGTCGAATTCCTAGTTCTACCTGCAACATCGAAACATGACATCATCCTCGGACGAGAAGCCATTGGTGACTTCAATGCTCATCCGTCAACTTCTCACGGTGCGGTAGGAGTTCCAACACCCACCGTGTGGCAGTAATCCATTTCAATCGACATTGCTTTGCAACTGAGAGTTCAAAGCCCAACAAGATTCCAAAACAGGCTCAACGAATTGAACCTGAAAAGTGGGTTTTGAACAAGAAGTTTCCTGATCAAACTGTAACAATTGGACCTGCTATCTCCGAGATAGTAAGGACTTTTCTGAAGCAGTTGTTGACAAAAAAATCTTGATGTCTTCGCATGGCAGTCCGCGGACTTGTCTGGTGTCCCGCGGAGCATTGCGGAACACAAGCTGAGGGTAAACCCTATGTTTACACCGATTTTTCAAAAACAACGTAAGATGGGTCCGGAACAAACAAAATCAATGAATGAGCAAGTTCAGGACCTCATACAGGCTGGTATCATCCGACTAATTCAGTATCAAACCTGGGTCGTCAATCCGGTTATCGTTCCCAAAAGCAACGGGACATGGCGGATGTGCATAAATTTCAAGGATTTTAACAAGGCTTGTCCCAAGGATTGCTATCCTTTGCCCGAAATAGATCTCAAAGTTGATGCGGTGGCACCATTCAAATTCAAAAGCTTCCTGGACGCCTACAAAGGCTATCATCAGATCCGCATGGCTGCGGGCGATGAAGACAAAACAACATTTCGCACCGATCAAGGCACTTTTTGTTACAAAATGATGCCTTTCGGAATGAAGAATGCGAGTGCCACATATCAACGGTTGATGGCTATAGCGTTTAAAGGACAAATTGGTCGAAATTTGGAAGTTTATATGGACGATCTTATGATCAAAAGTGTTGAGGAAGACCAGATGTTGAGGAATATCGAAGAGACATTCGAAACCTTGAGGAGCATCAACATGAAGCTGAATCTAGCTAAATGTTTGTTCGGGACGGAGGAAGGAAAATTCCTCGGAGTAATCGTCACGGGTGCGGGCTTCAAAGCTAATCCGGATAAAGTCCAAGCGGTAGCCCGCATGCCTTCTCCCTCTTCTCTTAAGAAAGTTCAAACACTCAATGGTCGATTGGTTGCTTTGAATCGTTTCTTGGCGAATCATGCAGCCAAGTCTTATCCTTTTGTATCAACACTACAGAATTGCCTCAAGAAAGCACAGTTCAAATGGACTGCGGAAGCGGAACAAGCTTTCTTAGAGGTTAAAAATGTTTGATGGAATTGCCTACGTTGACAGCACCTTATGCGGGAGAACCTTTAATGATGTACTTATCAGCATCAGACATTGCTATTGGGGCGGTCCTCCTGACAGATAGGAAAAACGTCCAAACACCGATCTATTACGTAAGCAGAACACTGTCAGACCCGGAGACAAGATATTCCATGTTGGAAAAACTTGTCTTAGCATTGGTCTATGCAGCACGACGCCTCCGCAGGTACTTTTGAGGGCATCCTATCAACGTTTTAACTGGGTACAAGCTCAAAAACGTCCTTAGTAAACCGGAATTGTCTGGACGATTGGCCAAATGGGCCATCGAGCTAGGTGAACAGGCAATAGAATACAAACCTAGTCCAGCAATCAAAGGGCAGGTGTTGGCGGACTTCGTAACAGAAGTCCCGCATCACAAAGAAAAAGAATGTTTGATCGAGCAGCAACCCCAAGCACCTCCGGAACAAGGACAAATCTGGTCTTTGTTCACCGACGGGGCTTCAAGCAGTAAGGGATCTGGCGCAAGCCTCAGGCTAGTCAATCCCGAAGGTCATGAGTTTACATACGCCATAAAGTTAGATTTCAAGAGTACTAACAACGAGGCAGAGAATGAAGCTTTCTTGGCAGGCTTACGGATAGCCAAAAAGCTTGGGGCTAAATATTTGGAAGCCCGCGTGGATTCCATGTTGATTGCGGGGCAGATTAACGACACATATGAAGCAAAGAATGACATCATGGCTTCATATGTATCACAGGCGAAATATTTGATGCTTCAGTTCTCCTCGTGCAAGGTTATTCACATAAAGAGAAGAGAGAATAAATCAACAGATGCTCTCAGTAAATTGGCTTCAACAAACTTTGAACATTTCGCCAAAGACATCCGTGTTGAAATATTGGACCGTCCGTCTGTTCCGCGACACCAAGTGTTAGTAATCCAAACGGGTGAGGAATCCTGGATGACACCCATTGTAGCATACTTGTCATCCCGAGCCCTCCCAGGAGGAAAAGCAGCGGCCCGGAAGATAAAGCACAAAGCCTTGAACTATCAGTTACATGACGGTGTTTTATACCGACGTTCCTTCCTCGGACCACTACTCCGATGTGTGGATACCGAGGATGCAAACTATCTAATTAGAGAAGTTCTTGAAGGCATATGTGGTCTTCATGCTGGCCCGCGCATGGTCGTAGCAAAACTAATGAACACCGTATATTATTGGCCAGGAATGCATTTGGATGCTGTGCAAGAAGTCAGAAAGTGTGATTCATGCCAGCGTCATGCTCCTAACACGTTACGTCCAAAGAACGAGTTAGTTCCAGTCACTTCGGTTTGGACGTTCAGGAAATGGGCGAACGACATAATGAGACCTTTCCCCGAAGCCCCAGGACGTGTCAAATTCTTGATAGTAGCCATCGACTACTTCACAAAGTGGTAGAAGCTAAACTGGTTGCTTCCATAACAGCAGCAAGTGTTAAGAAATTCCTATGGGAATTCATATTATGTCGGTTTGGTCTTCCTCTGGAACTCGTTAGCGATAACGGAACTCGGTTCGCGGACAGTGGACTACAAGAATGGTTAAAAGAGTTACACATTTCTCAAATATTCACCTCTGTAGCCCACCCGCAACCGAATGGTCAGGTTGAGAGAACCAACCGGACTATCAAGGAAGGAATCAAAGCAAGATTAGGGACTAAACGGACAGGCTGGGTCGACGAATTGCCCCATGTACTATGGGCCTTTCGCACCCAAAAGAATTCCAGCAATTCCGAAACCCCCTTTAGTTTAACATATGGCACAGAAGCCATGATTCCAGCTTGATTGGAATTCCATCCGCCCGAGTTTTACTGATTAAGCACAATGATCATGAACTCAGGATGAATCTTGACCTCCTCGAAGATAGGAGATAACTAGCATCGATCCGCGAGCATAATTACAAACGACAGTTGCAAAAGTATTATAACTCGCGGGTCCAAAGATGTGAATTTGATGCGGGAGACTTTGTCTTCCGCAATAATGAAGCCACCGGGCAAGTTGGCCCCAACTTGGGAAGGACCCTATAAAATTAAGAAAGTTTTATCTAAAGGTGCCTACAAGTTAGAAATGTTGGATGGGACTGAGATCCCTAAAACTTGGAATGGGGCCCAACTAAAAAAATGCTATATATAGTTTGTTCTTCTCTTTTGGCCTGCTTACCTAATTAGATATTCACAACCTATGTAATTTCACTTCTTGTAATTCGGCTTATGCCTCATTTATAGAAATTTTCATTTAAGTCGTTTAAGACTTGTATTGTTATGTAATCCTTTATTGGTCTACAAAGAAGATCCTCCAAACACTTATATTATGAAAAATAAACAAAGTGTACCGGATATAAAAATAAGCCTTCTTTATTCATACAAAAGGGATTATAAGACATGGAGAGTTTAATTACAAAGAAAAACCTATCTATGGTGCGACATCATTATGTCCCGCACCCTCGCCTCCCGCATCTTCAGCATTTTCTTCATCTTCTTCATCAAGATCAAGAAGAGATTTTAACTGCTTGATGCTGTCCTCCTTGTCCGCAAGCTCGGATATCTGCTCCGTCAAAGAAAATTTCAAAGAATCAAAATCTTTTGTCTTTTGTTTAAGGACGGCAGTAGTATCCTGGCCAGCCAAAATATACTCCTCAGAAACCCTAGAAGTCGAGCCAACCTTGTAGCCTTCATCAAAGCCTAATTGGCGGCCAGCTTGCTTAGACGCCTTCAGGAGAACAGCAACACAGTTCCCAAGCTCATCGCTCGCCCGAACATCGGCGATAACCTGTTGGAACAATTATGCATAAGTAACTCTAAACACTTAGATTATTTTTAATAAAAACAAGGTACGTACCTTGGGGATAGCTTCCGCTAGTAGCCATTTCTGGTCCATCTTCGCCCGGACAAGCTCCATCTTATGACCGGCGCACTCCAAGGCTTGGTCTCGGTTCTTGGCGTTAAGGTCAGACAAACACTTGTCCTTGGCCGCCGATTCAGCTTGAAGAGCCTCCATCAATTTGGCTTGTTCATCCAATTGTTTCTGGAGAACAATCCTGGCCTCCTCGGCAGCGGATCGAGCAACCTTCTCCGCTTCCAGAGCCTGGCGGGTTTCTCGGGCCTCGCTCATAGCTTTAAGAGCTTCCTCATTGGCATCGGATGCAGAGGCCGCCAGCTCGTCCCATTGCTCATTCATCGCCAACCAGTCCCTGGTTATTTCCTGGTTAGTGGAAATAGAATTCGCCAAATAATAAGAATTGGAGTTCAGTAATTCTTGGCGAATACTACGGCGACGTCGCTACCTCTCACCGGGAGGAAGACTCTCCCGCAAATATTCGAAACATAGGTCCACGTCACGGAATGTTGAATCCCGACGTAATGACCAACGCGGTTGGTGCGGGGTAGGATCTTCCTCCTGAGGAGCTGGAGAAGTCTGAGAAGCGTGAGGAAACATGGTCACGCCTCCTTGATCCCTGAAGTGATGAACATTATAAGAAGGTGACATACTGACATATTCAGTATGGTCGACCTCCTTATTCTTCAAAAGAGAATCATCCGCCATAATAACCGGATCTTTAGCAGTGTTAGGAGGCGCCGGTAGCGGAAGAGGAGTTGAGCCTTTCAAACCTGTAGCACCTTCAGAAAGGTTATTCAGGTTCACTGAAAAACATTAACAATGGGTTAGAAACATTCTAATCCACGACAGCCAACAAATAAAAAGATTCTGCCTACCTAATGAACGATCGTCTGCGTCAAGTTGATCCAAACGCGTTTCCAAAGCATAAGGCTTTGCCTTCTTAGACTTCTTCTTAGGGGCGGCATTGGCAAGATTAACCTTGCGTTTGCCAGCCACTTTTGAAACGTCCGCATCGGCAACTGGACGTTCACCTTCAGTAGTGACATCATCAGGATGGGGATGGTTTTCCCCCGCAGCAGCGTCAACATCATCTTGACCCGCTGCCTGGCTAGTAGTGGCTCTCTGGCGGGTAAGACCTGCAGTTGAGTCTACAACGTTGTTAGCACCGGCTGGAAAACTTCCTTCGCAGAATGACGACTCTTCGCTGGAGGAAAAGAGTACAGTCACTCCGCTAGAAGTAATAGCAGTCACAGGTCGGGGTTTCAAAATGCCCTCACCTTTCTGGATGCAATATTTAACATACTCCTCACCTTGGGCGTACATCGCCTCGGAAACTACTGGTTCCGAGCGAAACGCGGTGGGAAATAGAAAGTTAGGGCTGGTACGCTCAAGAAAAGGCACATCCCTTTCATAGATTTTGCGACGCACCATCATTCCCCCTCATGATCTAACAAAGTACTGAAGGCAGAACCCTTACCTGCACAAATAATGATAACAGTCAGAAATCTGAGGTTTATTAAAACAAGAGAAAGAATACTCCCAAAACTTACTCTTGTCAATCTGCTCGTAGTAAGGTTCCAAAGAGGGAAATGGCCATAGACGGCTCATCTTCGCACTCACCATTGCCCCTTCATGGATTGGGCGCATGGGAGTTAGAGTAGTAGTCAAGGTTGTAAATCAGGCAAGCCCCTCGTGGGCAGAAGCTGGAACCACTGGCATGGTCTCCTCCGCCTTCCGATGGGTCATCGGGAACAGGATAACCTCCTCCCGGATCCAGAAAAACTTCGGCTTCCAGCCATGAAGGCTGCGGATCCATTCCGTGCCTATAATATTCTTCTCGGTGGAAGCAAAGCTATACCATCCATCGCGGAAGGTCATTTTGTAGAATACGGAAAACATGCCGACAGACGGTTCAAAATCTCGAACTTGACAGCAGAATTCGAAGTGACGAATTCTCAACATCCCAAAAGGATGGACCTGGGATATATGAATCCTATAGGTTGTCAAGATAGATTGGACGAACTTCGTCACCGGAATTCGGAAGTTCCCGGTCGTGAAATGGTCCACATACATAGCAATCTTCTTTGGCGGTGGGCTGGTGGCAACAGATGCTTTCGCCGAACGTTCTGGCTCCCATTCAGATGCCAGGCCATATACATTAACCTCATCAAAGTCTTTCTCTTTAAGATTCACGACGACGTCGTGGATAGTAGGGGTGCCCTTCTTTTCTCCGGCCATCTAATAAAAAGAAGAGGAAAATCTCAGAAAGTTTTATGCTTTGAGTGTTTGAATGAGAGAGAACTTGAAAATGATGAGAGTTGAATGAAATCACAAGTGATATATTTATACTCGTCGCAATTAATGCATCGTTATGGAGTGCCAGAGGAGAGAGAAACCGCGGACCGCCAGATGACTGACACGTCAGGCGGGAGATTCAAGAAATTGAAAACATGCTGTCAAAAGCGTCATACATGTCTTGTCAATTGCTCCTAAGAAGTCTCTCTCCGCCACGTCATCATGATTATCTAATTTTCAAAAATTTCAAATTTCAAAAATCTCTTAAGGATATTTTCCTTAAAATAGTTGGATACTCACAAAGGACAAAAAACTCTTTCTCATTAATTATCCAAAAAATGACTACAAAAGTGGAAAGAAAAATTACAAGTTACAAAACATCTAAACCTATTCTAAGGGTTTGAGGTTGTTTTGTCTTCCGGATCCTTCAATGACGTGTCTTCCGAAGAGTCATCTTCAGAATCCTCGCCCAAATAGATCTTTAACTGTTGCACACCGTCATGAGCGAAAGCAAATTCCGGAAGCATGTCCTGAAGCGGGAAGCGTAGACCATCATGTTCCTTAACCCGTATTCTCCGCTCCTGCTTGACGTCAAGGCCGTGAAGAGGATGATCTTTGAATGAACGGTTACTTTGAGCATAATTCATCCCTTCATGAAAACCTATCACACGTCCAAGTGAAGAAGAGGCATCCATTACATTGGCAAAGCTATCAGTAAGCTCTGCACTTCCCTTGACATGGCGGGCAATCTATTAGGATAAAAACATAAGTCTTCAATATCGAAAATAAAAAGTAAGAAATGAGTATTAAAGTGGAAAAAACTTACAGCATCAATTCCTCGAGTGAGAAACCACTGACGATCCTGCTCCGCGCGTTCAGCTAGCGCCTAAAGCGCTTGAGATCCCGCAGCCGTTTCCTCATGAGCTCGCAGGAGGGAGTCATAGGCAGCTTGAATCTCAGCAGCGTTCTTGTCCTTAAGCTCAACCTGTTCCCTCTGCAACTTTAGTTCCGCCTCAAGCTCTTGGATTCGAGTGCCTTGAAGGGTCACTTGATTTTCCAAAGCTGAGTTTGCCTCTTTAGCACGGGCCAAATCATCTCTCTCCTTTTGAGCCTTCGCCCGAGCAGCCTCAAGAAGGGAATTTTGCTTCTCACAGGCTTCCTTCCACCGAAGAGCAGCGGCAACATTGCGATCTTGCTCACTCTTGAGGGCATTCTCCGCGTCGGCCTGCTTCCATTTAGCAGTATGGGCCGCAACACGGTGCTCCTCAGCTTCTTTCCCCGCAGCTTCAAGGGCTCGGGAGGATTCACCTAGCTTCCCGCCCATAGTACGCCATTCATGTAAAACCTCTTGACTACTGGCTAAGGCATTAGCCAGATGATAGGTTACGTCTATATGAAGGTCGTGGCGGGAAAGATCACGCTGGTGCACCATCTCGGCCGGTGGCACGCAGTGTCAAATAAAACTCATACAGACCCCGGGGTCAGTAAACCGAGATCCATTAGTAATGTCCCATGGAGGGACAAAAAAATCATGCTTATCACCCAAGTTCGCATCCCCATAATAACGGGAACCTGAAGGTTCAAGGCGAACGGGGAAAGGAGATGATTGTTGAGGAGGAGGTCGAGGAGGAGATTCACCGGTCCTGAAACCCTCCTCATTAACAGCAGGGTTGTCCTGCTGGTCTCTAGTAACACTCCCAGTCTGAAAAAGATAGTCGAAACGATTATCAGTCTCAGACTGGTTATTGGGTTCTTCCGCCGAAATATCAACCGGAGGAGAGGTCGGTCGATCTTTCACATTAATATTAATCGGAGGAGTAGAAGGCTTGTCTTCCGCCTCTCTTTCTGGAGAAGGAGATGGTTGCTTCTCAGTTTGAGGAGTTGGAGTAGGCAACCTCTCAGACACATCTTCCGAGAAGATCAACGGATCTACATAAATAGTTACACTAAGCTAGCAACCCAAAAATAGTAAAACATTTCAAGGGTAATACATACCTTCCATCGTAACATTGTGATCAGCAAGACTGTACTGTGGCTTCTTGGGACGATGAGTTTTTCGTTTCTTCTTTGATGGTCCCGCCTCAGCGTCCGCAGTCTTGGTATCCGCTTGGCTTGCTTGAAAAGCCATGAACGCCCTCTTCTTCTCCAACTCTGCCAATAAAGATGAGACAGAGGAAAGTTCAGGGGCATCCTCATCAGAGTCCCTCTCTTCTTAAGAAGCGGAAAAATCAGAAGCATCGCCATCATCATCGTTTAATGATAAGATGGCGATCATCCCGTCAGAAGTAATGGCATTAAGCGGAGAAGGGTTTAGAACATACGCAACTGTCTCAAAGGTAATAGAATCAAAGGATGCATCATGGTTTGAATATAAGTTCCCATGTTTGGATAAAGGAAAACCGAGCTATTCTAGACCGGTTGAGGATAGTATTCAAAACGAGAGTACTGGAGATGAACCTCAGGAACAATCTGAGATAGAGGAGGTTGAAATCAGAAAAAGTAAACGGAAAAGGACTGGAAAATCCTTCGGCCCTGATTTCCTTACCTACATGGTAGAAGAGGAACCTCAAACGTATCAACAAGCGGTGAATTCCGTTGAAGGACCTCAGTGGAGGGAGGCCATCAAATGTGAGATAGATTCTATCTTACAAAATCATACGTGGGAACTAGTGGATCTTCCTCAAGGGTGTAAACCACTAAGATATCGATGGATCTTCAAGAAGAAGATGAAACCTAATGGCACCATCGATAAGTATAAGGCAAGGTTGGTGATCAAAGGATATAAGCAACGAGAAGGTTTAGATTACTTTGATACATATTCGTCGGTTACGCGAATAACATCTATAAGGTTGGTGCTTGCCATTGCCGCCATTAGAAACTTGGACGTTTACGAAATGGATGTAAAAACGGCTTTCTTGAATGGAAATCAAGAGGAAGAGATTTACATGGGTCCGAAACAATGGGTTCTGCCCGCACCTTCTTGGGAAAAAGGAATCGGGATTTGGTTTTCTCAAGGATGGGTAGGTCCCCCTCATCACGAATGCTCTTGCGGACGCAACCCCTATCCTCGAACAGAGAGTTAATCATAGAACTCCGGCCTGAAAAGATAGAAGATAAGTCATAAAAAGGTCCAAGGAAAAGGAAAGGCAATAAAGATAACTTACGTTCGTTTAGATCAACAAAGATGGGCTCCATAAATTCCGATGGACACAAGCGGCTCATGCCCGCCCACACCAGGGCCTCCTCAGGTAGTGCCCGCATCGGTGTTGGTTCCGCCGTTTGAGTATGGAATTAATCACGCCCCTCATGGGCAACCGTAACAACGTCCGGAAGACGAGAATTTACCGGACGGTGGACCATGGTAACTGGCACCACGTCCTCATAAATCCAAAAAAATTTACTACGCCAATCGGCGGACACCTTCTCAACCTCGTATCCAATACTTCGGTCGGAAAATCCTTGACAGGTGTACCAACCATCACGGATGGCAAGACGGTAGAAGACGGGGAATCGGTCAACATGTGGCACCAGGTCACGCGCTATACATACGAATTCGTAATGACGAATTCGCATTACAGTACGTGGATGCAGCTGGGATAAATGAATCCCATAGGCAGTCAACACCTTCATAAAGAATTTCGTCAACGGAAGACGAAAATTCCCACAGGTGAAATAATCAGCATAAATAGCCATTTTACCAGGGGGTGATAAACTGGCTATAGAACCTAGAGAAGGAAATTCCAGCTCCCACTCCGGTGGAATGCCATACGTCACCAGCAACTTCTCGTATTCTAAATGGTCCCATGAAATTTCTATCTCGTCAACCTCAGTTTGAACGTTCGACATTGCAGAATATTCGGGTAAAAAGGTATATGCGAAAGATCAGAGTTTTATCAGAAAGAAAGCACAGAAAATAACCAGCAAATAAAGGCGATAAAACTTCGATTAGAGAATTTCGTTTCCTTTTATACCCATCGCAATTAAAGTGATGGAATATGAACAGTGGAGAGAGAAAGTCATCGCCTAATCATCAACCGCCACGTCACGCGGGAAATTCGAAAAAGATAAAAAGTTGCACAGTCGGGTACAGTGACAGCCGTCAAAAACGTTCCATCGCCGGTTCACGCGCATGCGAGTGGTCAACTTGTCCTTTTTTCATGACTATCTATACCAACAGAAGATATTTTCTACCTAACTTCAAAATTCAAAAACCCCCAAAATACATTAAGTCCAGAATTTCACCCGCATAAAGATTTCACACAGAAGAAACACTGGATTGGGGGGACTTATAGAGGTAGGGTACCAAAAAGACCCAAATACCCTTAAGTACCACCCGCGGGTCATAGAGGAACCTCTCACATATCACCCGCGAGACATATGGATCACCCGCATATCACGGTAGAGGAAGAACGTCCCCATACCAAACGCGGAAGCATCCTGGCACCCTCAGAAGTCATCCGCAGGACAAGACATCGGTCCGCCAAAATGACCGGAGGGCAATGCCAACTGAACAGCTGTCAATAACTAGCTACCCTTTAGAAGAACGCTCATGATTGTTACTTGAAGAATACATGACTTGCCTAACAATGAATGAGGGACACCTGGCCAGGTTGTTATAACCGTGCATATGGCCAGGGTGCAATCCGTCCTATCGTTGGGTGACGCGTGTCCGGGTTGTTATACCCATGAACATGGGACGTATAGCTCAACCTATCACAAGAGGACACGCATCCAGGCGGTTATCGGGATATTCTAGACGAGGACAACTGGCCTAATCACCTTCCTACTTCCTTCGGCTATAAATACCTTGTCAACCTACGTGAGGTATTCATTCACTCACCGGTAATCTTACTTACATATACTCTGACTACTCTTAGTCTGTTTACTTCAGTACTTCTCTCTTTACGAACGTTACTGATTCTCACGCCGGAGGTTGGTTACAGGAAGACACCCCCTCTTGTCCTTCCTGTAACGAGACTCACGGTGTCTGTTTTGCAGGTTCCAATAATTGGACTTTGGGAAGTTGTGCTCATACTGTTTTAGTAGTTGTCGTATTTTACCATGTGGACTCATTGGATTCAGGACCTATACCAGGGGATTGGATCTGTATTTCTTCAGTAGGAAACTCAGGAGTTAATATGTATAGATATGTATCAATTACAGCAAGAAAGTATGTAATTAAGAGACAGAAAACAATACAAGATTAATAAAAAATAAGAATTCAAAAGATATGTAGCTAGAAATGAAGAAAATATATGCCTCATAAAAGGCAAAATCATAAACTCAGAAGTCAGAACACACAGGTTTACAAACTCAATTATGATTCGAAAGCCATAAAACTATTTGTAAAAATAATATATATATTAGTCGAAAATTACAAAGTATAAGGGTCTGTTTTACATGGGATAACGGAATAGGCGATTGAATGGAATTAGTGAGAGACGGAATTGACGAAATAATTGAATGAATCATCACCATTCCATTGAGATGATGTTTACCCTGTGAGAATTAATGAATTATTACTTTGTGTTATTTGATAGGCTAGAAAATACATAATAAAATAAAAAATGGTGTTAAGTGACACGTGAATTTTTTTTTCAAACTAGTAGGCTTTATCAAAAGAAAGTGGGTTCTAGGTGTCTGACAAGAGTGTTAATGGGTTTTAGGTGTTGCCCCTATCTGAGATGGAGGAACTGATCTAATGTCGCGCCAAGTCAGTGTTGACATGTACGTTGGAGATGACTGAATCCGTCATATGAGATGGCTGGATCCAAGATTCCTCCATTGCACCTTATGCCAGCTTAACATGAAATCCTCCATTTGAGATGGATGGATTGAACTCTATATTCAGCAAACTTATGTATAATTAAAAAAGATATGAAATCTCATAGGAATGTAACTTGAAAATTAGTTAAACCCTCCACATGAGATGGAGGGGTTGAACTCCAAGTTTTTAGTTTTGGCGCACTCATGGGTTTGATCGTTCGATCGTGCTATAGTCATTATTTCTGAACTTTTGCGTTCTAAAATGGCTAGAATATGAAGTTACTGTCCTTCAAGCAAAGAACTGTTTGAAGAACATCATCATCTTTATCTTGTTATTATGTTTTGTTGTCAAGTCTCTAGGGTAGGAGGGTATTAGTTTGTTTGATGTTTGTTTTAGTTTCAATAAACTCGTGTGTTTAAGTCTTTATGTTTTGTTGATAACAATTGAACAACAATGGTTTAAACGTGATTTTTGTGCTTCGATGACAAATTTAACACATTAAAAGATTAATATGCTCTCATGTGAGTAGCATGTGAATCCTAAAAAAATAACAATAAAAGTTACATCTATCAGCCATCCTAACAATTACATAAAAAAATTACTAAAACACAAATTCTTAAACATAGATCACTAAAATAGTAATTACTTAAAACGAAAATTAATAGAACATAAATAACCTTCCTAAAAATTAAAATTAAATATTAATCGACTATTAAAGTTGATTAACTTAGTCAATATACTCTCCTTCCGACGAGTACAGATCTCTCTATTGTTTCGAGTCGTAGCTAGTAGCACCACTTTTTTTTGTAGCGTTCTATCAACGGTTCGAAGTTTTCTGGCTGATAAAGACAGTCCGATGGAATACTTGGAGTTCAATCCTTCCATCTCATATGTGGGGATTCACTCATTTACATGTTACCTCCCATGAGATTTCATATCTTTTTTTTATTATACGTAAGTTTGCTAAAAATGAAAATATGGAGTTCAGTCCCTCCATTTCAGATGGAGGATTTCATGTTAAACTGCCATGTGGCGCAATGGAGGAATCTTGGATCCAACCATCTCATATGGCGAATCCAGTTATCTCCAACTTACATGTAACCGCTGACTTTGTGTGTCATTAGATCAGTTCCTCCATCTCAGATAGAGGAACACGTGAAACATATTAACAATCTTGTCAGATACCGAGAATCCACTTTCTTTTGGTAAAACCAACTAATTTAAAAATAAATCGTGAATGGCATGGGTGATGGTGTTGGGTTGCGAGCATTAATGGTGGAGGTGGTGGGTGGTGGTGGTGAGTAGCGGTGGCGATGGGCGGGAGCTAGGATTGATAGTTGGTGGCAATAGGTTGATAGGTGGTAGTGACAAGCGGTGTTGGTGGGCGGCGAGTGGTGGCATGTCGTGGTGGTTGTGGGCGACGAGTAGTGGCAGGTCGTGGTGGTTGTAGCGCGATAGGTGGTGGTGGTGGGCGGCGATTAGTGGTGGTGGTGATGGCGAGAATCGATGGTTGGTGGTGGCGGTGGTGGACGACGCTGGTAGGTTGTGGTGGTGGGTTGATGATGATGGTGGGTGGTTGGTCATGGCGGTAGTGGGTGGTGGTGGCATATTAATGATGATGATGATTAGTTGTTGGTCATGGCAGCGGCAGTGGGTGGTGGTGGCGAGTGGCGAGTGGCAAGTGGCGATGACGATGGGTGGGTGGTGATTGTGGTGAGAGTGCAGTGGGTAATTGTGGTTAGAGGTGGGCAAATATACCGGTTAACCGAACTGACCCAAAAATCAAACCAAAACGAACTGTTTGAAACTGATTATGTAGAAACCGGTTTGAAACTGATTCAAACCGTAAGTTAGAAACCGGTTTGTAATTTTCTCCATCAAAACCGGTAAACCGAACCGAAACCGGCCAAAATCGAGCAAAAACCGGTCAATAATCCTAACCAAAAGCGATCAAAACATGGTAAGAAACCGATTTGAACCCGAACCGAAAACCGATTATAAACGGTTTTGACTTTTGTTAACCAAACCAAACAGGTTTTAACCCAAACCGGTTTTGAGTTTTAAATCAGTTTGTGCACCTAGTTGTGATAGTGGGAGAGTGTTGGAGGTGACATAGTGTGAAAGATGGATGAAATGAAAAACACAAGGGTGATTGATAAAATGAATTTGAGATGTTTTAGTAGAAATAAATGGATGATTTCATTTCCATCAACTAACCAAACACTTTTTTTTTTGATTCACTCACAACAGTCCATTCCGTCTTTCATTTTTAAATACTATACGCTACCTAAAAGTCCTAAAACTGAATATTAAAATTAATTATTTAAATACTAACTATGATACCAATCTTTGAAAATTCTAATTAAAAATCAATTTATTTTTGACCCACTTTATCGCTATATATGTCAACCTAATTCCAGTAGTTTACTCTCCGTACATTCCCAGATGTTTCACATAATAATATTATACATCTTGTCTTGGTAAATAACATATACAACTCAACTCACTCTCTCCATTTCAAGACATGGCTGAAGAATTTCATGCGGCAGATGTCTGTGGTGGAACATGGTGGACTTCACCAAGAGCCACCTTCAACGGCTCACCGTTTATCGGTAACGCCTATGGAGGCTGCTGGCAAAACGACTTAGCTATGAACATGAAAACAAGGTCAACCGACGAGTCTTCGGGTAGTTGTGTCACCGCTATCTCGCCTGATTCAACCTTTCAAGCTTTATTGGTGTAAGAATACATAGAGCTTTTGTTTTTCTTTTACTTTGTTTTTTCAATTATTGTTGTTACACCTTTTAATTCCACTAACAAATGGTCCATGCATATATAGATAATATCTTTTGTAATTATTTGAAGCAAAAAAGAATCGGATGATCACTCATTTGAAATTATTATTAGAAATGGAACTACTGATCAGGATCAAGGCTATAATCAAACCCTGACAGAAATCTTGAACAACATACCGGCTGGAAGCAAAAACACGAGTTTCGGTATGAACCAAGAACAGACATCAAGTTTCATAACCACTTCATATGGATACCCTTCAAGTTTGCTACAAAATTTGTTTGATTGTTCATCACCGCCACCGCCGCCACCACAACAACCCCTTTATGATTTTCAAGGGAATTTAGATAATATTGATAGGGTTTCAAGCATGCCTAGAGGTTTACACTTAGCCAACAAAACCCCTTTCTGGAACGCTTCTGCGGTAGATATAAACGATACTCGAGCAGGTTTTTTCGCTTCGTCGCGGCCTAGATTCGTCTCCTCGACTTATGAAGAGAGACCCAATTGTCTTAACATCAAGGTAACCATAAAGATCAAGTTTTAATTGAAAATTCTCATGTTCATCAAGATTAGGGTTTCTTCAAGAGTTCAAGAACTTTGTTTTAATTATTCTATTTAGTCTCAAAACAGCCTCCCTCATAGAGAAGATATAGAGCTTGTTTTGAGCATAAATTAAATAAATTTGTTCTTGATATATAAGATATATATGCTCTAAATCCTAAAACCCTTATCTCATCCTTCTCAAATTTGACTATGAGTGTGATTTTACTGACTACGTTTGCGTGTTTAGTCTCAAAACAAGGAAATTCGAGACATGGGATCATCGTTGAAGAAAGGTTCCGGTGAACCTACACTCAAGCGAGCGCGTATCGAAACACCATCACCATTACCAACATTTAAGGTATATATATACCACTTCACTTTCATGATTTTTATGTATAAAAAATTGCATACCCCTAATGAAGTCTCTGCGGATTTTAAGGTTCGAAAAGAGAAACTAGGAGATCGAGTCACCGCACTCCAGCAATTAGTTTCACCATTCGGAAAGGTATACATCTTAACCTGATCATTTTCTTTATGTATTCTTGCAAAATTGGATTTTATGTTATAGGTTCTGATGATCAAATTTATATACAGACTGATACGGCATCTGTACTTCATGAAGCCATTGAATACATTAAGCTCCTTCATGATCAAGTCAATGTACGTTTAAATATATTTATACAATATTAATCTAATCCAATATACATTAATCATAATCATAATCATAATTTCCTAATGTATCATACATGTATATTCCAGGTTCTAAGTACCCCTTATATGAAAAATGGAGCTACTATGCAAGTGCAACAAGTGAGATACTTTTCATTATTCATACTCCATTCGTCCCATTAAAAGTGTTCATATTACCTTTTTTGTTTGTCTCATTACAAATGTCCACTTTTAAAATTTATTAGTTAATTTTCAAATTTACCCTTGAACACACACAACTAACATTAATAAACAATATTTATGGACCAATTTTCCAATGGCATTATTGTCATTTAGTAAGAAAAAAAAGTAATCATTCAATCCACCTTTAACTTTGTGTTTTTTAAACCATGACACTTGTAATGAGACGGAGAGAGTATTATTAAACTTTTACTTAAATCTTGATATGTTTAATACACTTTGATTAAAACTGCATTGTTTAACATAATAAACCATCTTTAGATGAATGTCAAATTGAAAGACAACCATGAAGGAGTTAAACAACAAGACTTAAAGAGCCGAGGACTTTGCCTCGTGCCGATATCGAGTACTTTCCCTGTTGCTTCGGAGGCCGCACCCGAGTATTGGACATCAAGTTTCGGGAGCACATTTAAATAGGCACAACCATGATGTCTAAAACTGAAATCTTCATAAACTTAACATAAGCTCATGTACCCGTTGGTTGTTTTCATACAAGGACGGGCTCATTCTTAAGCTTTTTCATTATTTTGATACAAAATGATTATTCAAAATAACCAAAAAACTTGAAGAATTGAAAATATAACTTAGTGATGAATATGAGCCACATATTGGAGTAGTGTCGTAGAAGTACAATATAAAAAAGTTGGAAAAGGAAAGGGAAAAAGGAGGATATGAGAGAAAAAAAAAAAGCTACAAAGTGACCCTTGAAGGATGGACAGCCAATGCCAGTTTGATGTAGGGCTAGCAAATTATTAGAATTTTATTTTATAGAAAGAAAAATGTTTTTATCTTGTTTTGTGTAATAATTGTAGTTTATCTTAGTTTTATGTTAGTTTGATGATTGCAACTATATGGTGTTAAATTTGTAGGAACTTTGTTGTTATAATAAATATGCATATATACACACATACATACAAGCATGAATACCTACGTTGCGCCACAAGATACCTTACTGGTGTTGCATCTAATCCAATCTGTGCAAGCCAATGTGCATAATAAAAGTTATGCCATTAGAACAGTTTAAGTTATAGAGGGTGCCTTCAACATAACTTATCAAAATATTCTAATATATCTTCTTATAACTTTATCAAAAACTTATTAGGAAAAAACCATATGTGTCTTACTAGGCATGATGCTCTTTTATATATATATGTAAAAAGTCAAAAAAAAAAATATGACATTGAATTTTTTATATGTAAAAATTAGTTTTTAATGATCTTTTTATATGTAAAACTGATGGTTCTTCGATTTTTTATGGTGTTATGTTTGGACTTATACTGTTTTACATTTCATGTAGAGGTGCATATATCCTCTTTGTGTTACATCTACAACTTATAAGAGTCCATGTGCATGTCCATACAATGTATGCATGTGTTTGTTTGAGAAATTTGATATCCAGAATTTAAATTATTTTCTTTAAAACGACTTACATTTACACAAATCTTTATATGAATGAACACCATGTATCACCTTAAGACCAATTTAAGTCCTCTAGTGAATTGTCATATGCCATGTAATTAATTTCATTAGAAAGTTAAAAACTTTAGATGGAAATGTGATGAGAGAATTGAGGAAAAAAAAAATACTTCCTCCGTCCTATTATAAGTGTCCAAATTACTTTTTTAATTTGTCTCATTACAGGTGTTCACTTTCAAAACTTATTAGCCAATTTTCAAATTAACCATTAAACACACATAACTAATATTAATAAACAATATTGATGGACCCACTTTTTAAGGACATTATTGTCATTTGGTAAGAAAATAAAGTAATAGTTCAATCCACCTTAAACTTTGTGTTTTTCAAATATGGACAATTATTATGGGACGGATGGAGTAAAATGAGTGGGAAAGAGAGAAAAAATCATTCCATTTCTAGCCCTTACATATTATCTGGTTCTCTCACTATTTCAGTAATTAGAAGAATACAAGAATATTGAATAGGGCTACATATGGTAAAAAGAAAAGGAATTCTATTAACAATGATATATATCATTTTGACACTTCTATGCATGTATGCTTTTGGAAAGGTTCTTGAAATAGATATTCGTCATGTTACATATTGTTATCTAGCATTTCAGGAACATATTCTTGCACGCGCGCGTGTATATATATATATATGTGGAATATTTAAAATATATATAGTGGAATTTGTGTATAAGACATAATGTCTAATCAAATAAAGAAATTTAATTATTCGACGAGGATGGTTTTAGTTGATTGATACTTACTGGGGTCCGATCGATGGGTTTATATGCTTTACATTTTGCGAAATTTGACTAGATCGATGGATTGTTTGTGCTGTTTCTTTAAGCATCAGGATCAGTACCTCTTGTCCTTAAGACATAAAAAAACAATATCAAACTTCCCTATCACTTTTTAGGGTAAATCTAAGACAGGAAGATTAAACACAAAGGAATACTTTACAAAAAGCATACTAGACATCATTAATAATCATCATGAGCTCTGTGTGTGTATATATAGGGTGAGGTTACTGTACAATAATTGCTTAACGTATGATAGGTACGCGAGACGCTCAAAGGCAAAAACAAAAACGCTCAAAGGCGAAAAATTCTAAAACGCTCAAAAACGGTTTTTGTGAATAAAAGTAAAAAAATTGATCGATTAACGATCCCAAACTGTTTTTTCGGTGAACCAATGATTAATTGGATATGTATTGACGATTCCAAGATGTTGAGATGTAATTTCATGGATCGATTTTGTGAATATAGGGTTTTCGCGTACCTAGGTACGTTATGGTATTATTGTACGTTCAGCAATGAACCATTAACGTAGTCTTGTTCATTGGAAAGTCAATAAGGGTGACTTTATGAGTGATTTAACCAAGTGACAGTTGTAAAATCTAACTTACCAGGTTCTATTATCACCACTATCAATTTAATTGTACAATAACATATATCAACATCAAATTGATAAAAGCAAAATCAAATAAATATCAATTACAATCTATACACAATCAATTTTTTAATTGTTGAACTACAAGTTGAAATAAAGTAACTTAAGAGGTTATAATTTAATCCTAAATACCTGAACAAAACAAAACAAAATAATTTCTTACATGAACCCTACACATGGAGGTGATCACAAAGAAATTAGTTAATCATAATAACTTAATAAGAAAGAAAACAAATATTGTTAATGAGTAAACAATACAACACCGAACACGTAAACCAACTCTTTAGCAACCGGAAAGGTTGTTTGTTTCTAACTTCACCATGCATGCAATAAGCAATGATGTCGCTGCCTCTTGTCCTAGAACCCTTTACTAGTCATCACGCACCATGTGAAGTCTCCCAAATAAACTTGAGCATTAAATCCGGTTCCGGACGGTAACCGGACTCGTCTTACCCAACTCGCAGGTACAAACCGTGTTCCATTCCCTCAGAGAAACCATACCTGGACCTGGAACTCAATCAAAATCACCAGAACCCAGTGGCGGATCCAGAAAATTTTCTCACATGGGTCGGGAATTTTTATGGTCGGTACTAATACAACTGTCGGGTCGAATCGGGTCGGGTCGAATCGGGTCGAGTCGGGTCATATATATAAAAAAAATATTACCAAACAAAATATTAGATAACAAATATATTAAAGTTGTTCTCTACGAGTTTTCATTTTTTGAAATCTAACCATTACATCATCTACTTTAACATTGACAAACAAGTCTTTCTTAATATAACAAATACAACTGTCGCTTAAAATTTTCATCACCCATTCGATTACGCAAAATCGGACTTCACATACTTCATCGCCGAAAATGATCTTTCAACGGTTGCGGTTGCAACGGGTAATACGAGAGCTAACTTTAATAAACGATACACCAATGCAAAGGAATGGTGTTTCTTTTTTTGAACCATCAATTGAACAAGACTTGCTAAACCATTCAAGTTTTTAAATCGTTTATCTCCTTTCAAATTATCGATGTATGTCGCGAGTTCAACCGGAGTCTTCTTTTATCACTTTCATCAAAATCATATGGGTACAACTCGACTAATCGTAAAATTTTTGGAATTGAAAATGCCCGAAAATTATCACAATGAGTCAAACAACTCAACAAAACAAGTCGGATGTTACCTCGTTAAAACGGTCCCCAAACTCTTGGATTTGCAAATCTAGAACCGCATTGAAGCAATCATACTCATAATAGTGGCGATTTTTCATGTTTGTTTTTTTTCTTGGCCTTAGTATGTTAATGTAGTCATCATCGATCGAAAGGACGAAGTGAGGTAGCAGAGGCGGTCAAAAAATAAATTTTAGAAGTTAGAACTGGATTTTGGGCTAAAAATTGAGTAGGTTTTGAATTGGGTTTTGGGCTTAAAAGTTGGATTAGATATTGGACTAATGGACTTGTTAATATTAAAGTCAAATTTAATTGAAAAATTGTTTATATAACGTTTATATAATTATATTTATAAAAATGTCATTGTATTTTTTGTTAGGGCTAGTCTCAAAATCTCATGGGGGTCCTCTTAAAATTATACAGGGTACAGCTTCAAAGTTTCACAAGGGTCGGTACCAAAATTTTACAGGGGTCGGTCGGGAATTTTTCGGTATATTAACACTAAATTTTTTTTTCACTTGTGACGGGGGACACCCCTCCCTTGTAAGTGGCTACGCCCCTGCCAGAACCGGTTCCACTTCTACGGTTCTACCCGGTCAAAATCCATACTAGACCCTACCAAAAATCGGTAAAAGCACAACCAAACCAGTAAAAAACCGATTATACCCGGAACCTGTTCGTGCCGTACCTGGTTCTAGACTTTGTTGACCAAACCTAAACCAATTTAAAAAAAAAAGATTTGTGCACCTTTACTCCCAAATCCTCTAATATGCCATTTTTCTATTATGGTTTTCATTGATTGCCTTACCATTAGTAAGGGTAGCCCATCAGTCTTAGCCCACATGGATTACAACCTTTTCATTCTTCTCCTGGCTACCCAAACATCTTGATATAGACCCAATACAATTAATATAATTCTCACTTCAACTAGTTTATTTTGAGTTATAAATAGTAAGTTGCAAATTAAACCATACAATAAAGTTTAATTCCACTCTATAATGCATATTTAATTACTTTTGATAGTTTTCTCATTCATCTTGTTTTTTAATTTGTTTATTTTATTGTTGTTTCATTATTAAAATATCTTTAAATATTAAAAAATAGTAAAATAAGATAACATATATTAAACCTAACTCATTTAAAAAATACTTAACATGCAAACACCATTGTCTAAAATAAACCGATCATATATTCATCTTGTTGATTCGTCTCATAATAATCTATCGTGTGGTATCTATACTCCCATGTATGTATGTTACATTAGTAATAGTTATAAGTTACTAAGTCAAGGGTGAGTTTTTTAATTGTTAGAAAGTTATGGATACCATTCTAATTGGTTAGTTAGTTGTAGCTGATCGAGTCTGTATAAGTAATTGTGTTACCAGTAATAACAGTAGGCTTGATTTGGTGTGAACACCCTTCTTCTATGACTTTTCATTCTACCATAACAAGTGATATCAGAGCATCCGTTCCTCGGAAGTTCTTGATTTTGTTCAATTTCGTTCAATTCAGTTCAAATTCCGTTCAAACCATAATCATCAAAAATTCATTCATCTTCCATTCAATTCGTCCAATTTAATTGTTCATTCCTTTGAATTCACTAGAATTTGATCATTCGTTCGATCAAATTCGTTCCCGAAACCCTAATTCTTTCCAATTACTCTAATTGTTTGTCAATTGATCAAACCCCAAATTTCTGCACAAATGGTTACTCATAATCAGTCTCTTGAACAAAGACTTAATGATCATGACACGGCACTAAAAAGATTAGAATCAGCTACTAGTCTCACACAAACACAATTAAATGTGGAGATTGATTCTGTGAAAACCCAATTGAATCAAACTCAATTGCAATTGTCGGCACATATTGCAGAGCTTCTCCAAACTATACAACAAATGAATGTTAATCAATAGAATTCTAATGGAGTGGGAGGATAGAACCAACAGCAACAACCCCAATTTCAGCCATATAATCAAAATCATGATACAACGGGTCACAATTTTGGAAGTTTCAGTCGTTTAACCAAGATTGATTTCCCAAAACTTAACTGTACAACTGTGGAAAGGTGGTTATGTCATGTAAAACATTTTTTTTTCTGTGGATGCTACCCCTGAACATCATAAGGTAAAAATTGTTGTTAAACACCTTGAAGATATGGCCTAACTGTGGCATCAGTCTTTTGTTAAGTCTAGAGGAGGATATTACTTGGAACTTTAAAGACTTGACTATGAAGGTAAACAATAAAGTGCTTGGGTTGAAGGGGGCTAAAGATCAAGGGGTCAGTTTATGTTATAGTGAAAAAATGGAGGGTATTTTGGGAACTTCTGCCAAGTTTGCGCAAGGTCAATTATTTAATGTTCAACCGATGTCATCAACAATTTAAGAGGGAAATTTTGCTCCTGTTATACAAGAATCCACATCTAACAGTCAACTTAATACTCTATTACAAAAATATGGTGAGGTATTTTGCTTACCTTCTTCTTTACCTCCGAAAAGAAATTGTGAACATCAAATCATTTTAAAATATGGTGTTAGTGTCATTGCTCAAAAGCCTTATAGATATCCAGCAGCTCAGAAGGATATCATTGAGAAAATGACACGAGAACTATTAGATATGGGTATTATCAGAGAGAGCACTAGTTCATTTGCTTCATCTGTAGTTTTAGTTAAGAGAAAATGTAACACCCGAAATTTAGATACAACTTTATTACAGTATTTTAGTGCGGAAAATACAGTCCTAGAAGTTTCTTTTGTTTCCAAAAACATAACATCCATTCTATCAACCGAACATCACAAATAATATCCATAGGAACTTGTCTTTTTAATCAAAGACAATACATATTTTAAAACTTGTTCATAACTCTTTATCAAAATTAGAACTATGAACTTTAGATGTGTATTGGTGTCCAAATCCGAGCACTTGATCTTCGACTATCCGGTTCCATTTGGGGGCTTCACCTAAAGCAGTCTAACACCACATATTAGTTTTTAGTTATTAACATATATATATATATATATATATATATATATATATATATATATATATATATATATATATATATATATATATATATATATAAACAAGACATTAAACCCGGAGTAACATTAATCAAAATTTTAAAGCCAAACCAGATCTAGCATAGTCTACACTAGCTATCGTTATGCAACTCCAAATATTCAATTTAATATGTATCTTAACTCGTTTGATTGATCCCGAGCTTCTCGTACCTGCTTCTAGTCAACGTGATCATAATCCATCAACATAATCACAACCCATTGAAATTAATCTTAATGTGATTTTCACGTCTCCACTAAATTTCAACTTAGAAACGGTTACAACTTATCAACATATTATTTACAATGCATCTAAACAACTTAGCAAATCATTTCTCCAATTAAATTATGCTACTAATCTAATATTCACCAACTAGTCAAAACGTCATCTAACCGTACAACTTTATTATTATAATCAACAAGTGGGTCCGGAACCCAAATCAAATCGTACTACACCATGCTAGTATTATTTATATTCTAGACACGAGTCATTCCCACTTAAACATTTGGTAAGGTGAACTTCAAATTTAAACGGGTTAAAGCCACCCATACACATCAAGCATAGTCAAAAGAATCAACTTGCAATCTAAATGTCAAGGCAACCCGTATCAATTTAATAATGTGTAATAAATTAAAACATACTGATAGGACTTATAACTTCTTAAACTAGATGTAAGATAAACTTACCTTTACCCGTAGGAGCTTGGTTACGCTTTGTTCATTTGAATTTGACACATTGACTTCCAAGCTCATCGTGCCTATCTTGTTAATAAGTCAAACTTTTAATACTTAGAATACTAACATGTGGAAAGAATTTCAACATGTAAAGCTCAACAAAGTTAATCATTCAATATTCATTTCTTTTGACCTGTTAATGCAATTTCTTACATAACCAATTTGCTAGTATTTCAAACCCACTAAAACAACTTCTAATAGATAATTAAAACCTATTAGAATCAGCAAATTTATGTTTTAGATAAATTGTGCTTAAACATTTACCTATAACTTGTTTTAGAAAACTAAAAATATGTGCAGTACTTTCTGCACGGGCTCACCGGCCAATTTGACTCACTTAACGACCATAATTTTCTTGGTTAAAAACTTATTGGAAAACTAGACTCAACATAGCTTCTAGCCCAAAACAAATCACCCAAATCGGACACTCGGTTGATTTTATATGATTTATTTATGACTAACCAAAATCAGAAATCAAAGCTACGAAAATCAACAATGTAATCTATTGCTAATGCCACCTAACCATCAAGGACATCCTAATTTACTTGTTCTCACACCCAAATTAAGCATGCATAACAAATTAGGAACACTTAATAACTTTTATTGATGTTAAGGTGCTGTCAAATTACAAGTAATCATTAATCCTTATCAATATAAAATCTTATGCTCATATTACAACATCTAATCCTGCATATGTAGACTCATCTTCAACAATGGAAGAACTAGGGTTAGAAATTGCATACCTTTGCATAAATATCATGATCCCTGCTTTAATTTTCACATACAGTAGCTTGATTACAAGATTTACATCAGAATTGTTCTTCTAAACTTCCTGATTTGTGTCCCCTCATCAAATAAGAAAAATCATGGGCTACTCCCATTGCATCTGAATGTCTAACTTTAATTTGGGTATTTTACAATACTTACACTCCATTTATTAACAGTTTGCTATTTCTAATTCCCAAGAAAAGAACTTTTACCAAAAACAACTCTAAATGATATAACTATGTTTACATTTTTCATTATAAATCCCAGTCAAGTTGTTATATAGGGCGCACGAGTATACATCCAAGATACTTAACTCAAAAAAAATATGGGATGTTAATGTTATTTTTTAAAAAATTATTATTATAAAATTGTTTCCAAATCGAAATGTTACAAAAAAGATGTTACTTGGCGTATGTGTGTGGACTACAGGAAATTAAATTAAGCTACGGTGAAGAACAGTTTCCCTATTCCTCTGATAGATGAATTAGGAGGATCAAATGTTTTCTCTAAGTTGGACCTCAGATCTGGGTACCATCTGGTTAGATGTATGAGCCTGATATTCCTAAAACCGCATTCACAACTCATCAAGGCCACTTTGAGTTCTTGGTTTTACCCTTTGGGTTAACCAACGCACCAGCCACATTTCAGGCTTTGATGAATTCTACATTCAAGCCTTTATTGAGGAAATGTGCTTTAGTGTTTTTTGATGATATTTTGATCTATAGCTCTTCTATACAACAACATTTATCCAATTTGGAGGCTGTTTTGAATTTGTTCAAACAAAATTCATTACTTTCTAAGAAATCCAAATGCACATTTGTTGTTCTAGAGTGAAATATCTAGGAAATGTCATTACAAAAGAAGGTGTCAGCACTGATCCTTCAAAGATTGAAGTTGTGGTGAATTGGCCTGTTCCTGCCACTCTCAAACAGTTAAGAGGATTTTTGGGTTTGACAGGCTATTATAGGCAGTTTATTAAAGATTTTGGTGGTATAGCTGGATCTTTAAACAATATTTTGAAGAAGGAATCTTTCTTATGGAACGATAGTGCTCAGATTGCTTTTAATCAACTCAAGACTGCGCTAACAACTTTTCTTGTATTGTCTCTACCTGATTTTGCTAAGGTGTTTATTGTAGAGACAGATGCCTCTTTTAAACACTTAGGGGCAGTCCTAATGCAGGAAGGTCACCCTTTGGCTTTTCTTAGAAAAGGCATTTAAGTTAAGCAACAATCTATGTCTGTTTATGAGAAGGAACTACTTGCAATTTTGATGGTTGTCATACATTGGCACCATTATTTAATTGTTAAGCATTTTTTAATCAGAACAGACCAGCAAAGTCTTAAATACCTATTGGATCAAAAGGTCAGTACACCTCTCCAACAAAAATGGTTGGCAAAGTTGTTGGGATATGACTATGAAATGGTGTATAAACAAAGGGTGCAAAACAAGGTAGTTGATGCCTTGTCAAGGGTGGAAGGATTAGCTCTATTTCAAATGGGACTGAGTTCTATTGATCCCTATCTTTGGTCAATAATAAAACTCAGTCGGGATCAATACCCAAAGATTCAAGCTTTATTACACAAATTGCAGCATACATCACATGTACACCATTATACCTGGGATGAAAAACTGCTTAAAAGGAAATCCAAGGTTGTTATCGGAGATAATTCACAACTCATAAAAGATATTTTACATTTGTGTCACTCTTCTCCTATTGGTGGGCATTCAGGGTATCATGCTACTTTACACAGACTTAAAGAACTATTTTATTGGGAAAAGTGTGATAAGGATGTGATGCAATGGATAAAAGGACTATCAGATTTGTCATAAAGCCAAATATGAACGGGTAGCTGCACCAAGCCTGTTACAACCTCTTCCTACACCTACTTCTAGTGGTTTTTCAAAAGCCACCGGTAAAGACTCTATCTTTGTGGTCATTGGCCGGCTCACTAAATATGCCCAATTTCTAGCCTTATCTCATCCTTATACAGCTGCTCAAGTTGCTCAAGTTCTATTTGATAATATGTTCAAACTACATGGGCGTCCTACCACTATTGTATCTGATCGCGATCCTCTCTTTTTAAGTCAATTCTGGAAAGACTTTATGAAGCTACAAGGAGTTCAGTTGAATTTCTCTACCGCCTACCATCCACAAACTGATGGTCAGACTGAAGTTCTCAACAGGTTTTTAGAGACTTATTTAAGATGTATGGTAATGGATGATCCTCTTCTATGGCCTAAGTGGTTGGCTCTCTCCGAGTGGTGGTACAATACCACTTTTCATTCTGCTATTAGTATGTCACCTTTCTAAGCCCTATATGGTATTCTTCCACCTATACATTTACCATATATTCCCAATGATACTAAAGTCACTTCAGTGGATGAATGGTATCAAGCCAGAGAAGCAAAGTTAATAACTTTAAAATCTAATCTTGCTAAAGCTAAGAATCGAATGAAACAAATGGCAGACAAAAAGCGATCACAACGAACTTTTAAGGTGGGGAATTGCGTTTATGTCAAATTACAACCCTATGTTCAGACATATATAAAGAAACATCATAATCAAAAGTTAGGGCCTAAATACTTTGGTCCTTACCGGATCACAGAAAAGATAGGAGCTGTATTATAAGCTTACTTTACCAGTTGATTCACAAATTCATCCCACATTCCACGTGTCATTGTTAAAAGTTGCATTTGAACCTGCTACTTCAGTAATTCCTCTGCAACTGGATACTCGTTCCATTGTCCAACCACACGCTATTTTAGATCGGAAATTACTAAAGAAAGGTCGACGTTCTGGGGGTCCAAGTACTGGTTCATTGGATGAATTTACCTGTTACAGAGGCTACTTGGGAAGACCTCGAGGATTTTCAATTGCGCTTTCTAAATTTTGAATCTTAAGGTCAAGATTCGTTATATCGGGGGAGTATTGTTACATTAGTAATAGTTAGCAGTTACTAAGTCAAGAGTGGGTTCTGTAACTGTTAGAAAGTTGAGGATACCATTGAAATTGGTTAGTTAATTGTAGATGGTCGAGTCTGTATAAGTAATTGTGTTACCAGTAATAACAGTAGGCTTGATTTAGTGTGAACACCCTTCTTCTCTGATTTCTCGTTCTACCATAACAATGTACCTAAATATAAGAACGAAAATATTAAAAAAAATTAACTAGCCATAAACTAAATAATTCCACACCATACCTATCTACTATAGTTAAACTTGTTTATTGCACCCAATCACAGATAACCATATCAAATTCCAAGAACTGTGTGTAAACAAGGACTCTTTAGATGTTCAAATCAAATCAAGATTAAACAATAAAGTCTAACAAGGCTCATTTAATAAAAGTTTTTGGTTTTAAAAATGGTGGAATTATTCATTAACAGAAAAAAAAAGGTCAGGGGGAATGCCTCTCTTTTATCCTTCTTTTCAGAATAACGATTGTCACACACCAACCTACGGCGAAAATGCCGGGGCGTGAACTGATTGCTCACAGCTCTGAAGGTACTATCTTGCAATAATGAAAATTTCAATATCTATTAAATTAAATTCAATTAAAACCAAATATTCAATACAATATCCAAAAGCAAATAATTCACCAAACAAACATAAATCAATGTCTTGTTTATTTCTCTATCTTGAATCCTAAGTTCTCTTTCAAATCTCGACTTAACTTCACATCACACGATGACCTGCGTATGCGTTAAAAATAAAATAGAATTTATCAACACAAGGTTGAGTGAGTAGCACACGATGTATATATAATAGACATATAAATATGCAACAAGTCAAATGAGATAAACAATTCAACCAATGAGCAAATATAAATGAGCTGTCGATAAGCACGATGGCTATTACAACTGTCGTATGATCATACTATTTTGAGATTATGCTGGACCTCTCCGAATGCGATTCACAATAATCATTTAAGCACGTAACAAGTACGGTATAAAATTGTTAACACATGTGACAATAGTTGCAATTTGTGTATTAAATAGTAGGGAAATAATATATAAAACGCATATGTCCTCAAAACATTGAAAACAAGTAAAATAGAGAAATGTGGTACTCACCTCAATAAACGAGCAAAAGTGAATAGATAATATAAGAATGACGATCGCGGATCACGCGTTGACGATATAGCCTATAAAGGAGATGAAATGCGGAGATACTAAGTAAAGGAAATTAATCGGATTCGATGGTTAAATATAATTTAATTAAATTATATTATTAGTTTTTAAATCCTTTTTAATCATACTTAATATAATATTTTATTATATATAAAAACATTTGTATAAGAGTAAAATACATCTTTTAAAATTACTTAATTCGTTAAAATATATAAGTATAATAATTTGCCTTTTAAATATATATTAAATCCAAAACATTAATTTACGTGGTTTTATTTATACGTATATATACATATATGTATATCTAATTACACATATACGTACATACATGAACGAAAAGATGCGAGAAAACATGAGTATCATAGTCGATTTTTAATAAAAATAATTTATTTAGTTATTACTATATTTATTATATATTAAAATATGATTTAAAAACAAAAGATACCAAAAATATATATAAACGGTGGTGGCAGGTACTCGAACCTGCGACACGCCACTCCGTAACCAACGTATTAACCAGCAGGGTTACCAGCTACATACGCTATAAGTTAGGAAGCAACATTTATAAATAAACGCTACCATAACATAATCATAAACAAACCCTAACAACATCAATCGGTTAATCAGATTGATGTTGTTTTAATAGATGTTAGGGCTTTTGTTAATGACAATATCGTGATCACATTGCACTAAATAATTACCTCGAACGATAAACAGAGATGGATTAATTGATTCAAACAGTGGCCGACGAGGGGTGGTGAACGAGCAAGTAAACAACAAAACTAATACTTAGTTTTAGGGTGAATCTTGCCAATTCATGAAAGTTATAATTATATAACTAATTAATAAAACAAATAAATAAACTTGATAAGTACGGAAATTTTTATTGACGAGATAGCCCAGGCCCATAAATGGGTCGGGTAACGGTTACAAACGAGATATAGGAAACCCGAATTGTTACCACGACTTTTTTGTGTGTTAGGCCACCGCACTCTCTAAATTTAATAAACCCATTTCAATTTAATTAGAAAAATATCATTATTTTTATCTCAGCATTAAATTGTTTAAAAATGGCCCATATAACCTCTCTCTTTTGTAGGTTAACACATACATACTGATAAAGGAAACAATCTGTAACGGGAATGAAACTCTTGTAATCCAAATTAAACGGCTATAAAGGATAATCAAATGTCCGATTGTGATACAGACACACAACACAAACAATAGGGAAACGAATTTCCAACCAGATACACCACCACGGTTAGAAACTCGGGTCTAAAAACACCATCCAACTTGCCAAAGTTGAACTAGCATAAACAAATTAACTCTTCTCAAAATCCATTGAGATAAATTAACCAAATAAAACTCTTCATAATCGTAAACTCATCTCCCCTTTGCCTTTCTACATATGTTCGATACATAAAGAAAATAAAAAGAAAACTAACCCACTACTTAACCCATGATGTCTAAACACGGGTTTAGGGCCGGCCCACGGGGTGTGCAATGTGGGCGGCCGGCCGGGGCACGTTCGTTTTAGGGGCACAAAAGATTTTAAATTTTCCTAATATTATGTATATAAATTTCTTTTTTTTGTGATTTCTTTTGTAGTTTTGACCCCGTTTTAATAGATAGAAAGGAAGACATGAGAAGTGTTGTGATTGTTTTTTTGTTCCAAGGTGGTAATCGGAAGACCTGCGAAAAAGAAAAGGAATGATATGAAGAAGAAGATAGTAGGGGCATTAATGTAAAACAACAAAAGCCTACCTAATAAAAGTTAAAAGTCTATTAACTAAGAGCATTCTCATCTCATTCCCTATAATTATGTGTGGGGAGTTTGCAAATTATAGGGTATGTTTGTGAGTGATTGTGAGTGTAAATTATAGGGTGGAGAGAGAAATGTAGTGATTTTTTGTAAATTTTGGGAAACATTTGGGAAACATTGTTTGCCCCTATTTATTTTTTAATATTTGTTGGATTTGTTGTGAGTAGAGGAGAGAGAAAACTGTAATGATAAAGGTATAAAAAATATTATTTAATTGAACAGGAGAGAGAAATTTAGTGTTTTTTATTGTAATTATAAAGATAGGGATGAAGAATGAGATGATAATACTCTAATATATAACTCTTTAACCCACTATGTGTCTATTATTTTTTGTTTTATTTTTAAAAAGTTTTATATTAGCCTGATAACATAGACTTGAAATGTGTGGCTAGAGTTTTATTAGTTACTTATCTATTTGATTTTAATTAAAGTAACTAGAGTCTTTTTTCAATTGAAGTTTAATTAGTTGTTACTTTGTCATATAGAATTTAGTTATAGATGTTATTTCTTTCTTTTTGAAAAACGGTAGTGTTATTTGATAATAGTTGTGCTTGCAATATATGGATTGGTTGGTTGAGAGAAAAAAAAGTTAAGTGTAGCAATGGTAGACCGGTAGAGAATAATCAAATATAGACTATTTTATTTATTTTGACTATTTCCTTTTAAACTTATAATTCCGTGTCACTGTTATTGTCATGATAAACTCATTTTGATGTTATGATTTTTCTTATTGTATTTGATTTTAGCAATTAATTATGTCAGCTAGACAACCATATGGCGCTACGTAAATAAGAGAAAACTAGATTTTTGCTAGAATGCTAGGATAATTTCATGAATAATCATTTAGTCATTAGCTATTATGGTATTTAATTTTAATATTATATTTTAGCTTTGTTTATTGTTATAACGTTAATCGGCATTTACAAAAATTAGCTTATAAATTTCTTTACTTGTTCGAGCCTACGGGCCTTTTTATTTCGGCTCGGCTGAGGTATTTAAATCCTCAGAGACGGTCCTGCACGGGTTACTTAAAAAAAATAGAAAAACAAACATGGAAACGGACAAATAAACGTTGGATCTAAATTGCTAATAGATATAGACTTGAAAATAAAATGTGGCTCCATTTGCTTAATTGATGGGCTGGATTATGGTGTCTTTGGGTTCGGGTGCGGGTAAATTCGTGATCCAATTTACCCATTTCATGAACCTGGTGTATATCACATACCTATTTATAAAATAAATTATAGAAGTTTTCTTTAAGTTTGAATACCAAAAATTGGAAGTTCATCGTTAAGGTTAATGATTTATTGTATGTTTGTCAATTGCTTCAACTTTATATATTTAGAATGTATTGGATGTTGCAATTTTGAATGGTCTATTTATTTTTTTTAACTTGTATTTTTTGTTGCTAAAAAACATATTTGTACTAGTTTTGGAACCACAATTAAAAATATAATTTTTTTTTGAAACCACAATTAAAACGAACCAAACTTATTTTTACCAAAAATAAATGAACCAAAATTTTTTAAACATTAATAAGCTAACCGATATTATCTTTAACAAAGTATCATCGTAGCTTGTGCTAAGGTGGAGTGGGAGTGCGATTTGATTGCTTATTTTATAAGTAGTTACGTTCGTTTAGTTAAGTAAAAATTAGTAAAAAAATTGTTCGTTTATTTTCGCTAAAAAGGTACTTCGATCGTTTATTTTTGATAAAAAAGTAGTCTGGTTCGTTTATTTTTATTAAAATGTAGTTCGGTTCGTATTTCTGTTAATAAATAGTTCGGTTCGTACTTATGTTAAAAAAAAGTCTGGTTCGTCTATTTTTGTTAAAAAAAATTTAGTTTAGTTCGTTTTTTTTAAGTTTTTTTTTTATTTTTGTTAACAAAAGGTTCGATTCATTTATTTTTGGGTGATTATGGTATGGTTAGTTGATTATGTCTTGATTGATTATAGTTTAGAGGTTAATTATGTAATTTGGAGGTAAGTTTTAAAGAAGGACTAAAGCTGAGCAATTATTTAACCACAAGGACTCATATGAATCATAAAAAAGGGTAAACTAGTAATTTCAGTTCAGGGACTCAAATGGTTCATTTTTGAAACCAAATGGACTCAACCAGTTCCAACTTTCTTTTGAGGATTCATTGTGCCTCCGCCTTAAAACCACAGGGACGCAAACAATCATTTTCTCTTTTATATATGATCCAACTTCGAACTCCTATGTATATACACACACATACTGTTAAAGGAATCAATCGGTAACGGGAATGAAACTCTTAGAATCCAAATTAAACGGCAAAAAAGGATAGATCAAATGTCCGATTGTGATACAGATACACAACACAAACGAATAATAGGGCAACAAATTTCCAACCAAAGATACAGATACACCACCACGGTTAGAAACTCGAATCTAATAACAGCATCCAACTTGTCATAGTTGAATTAGCATAGACAAATTAATTCTTCTTAAAATCCATTGAGATAAATTAATGAAAGAAAACTCTTCATCCCCTTTGCCTTTCTGAATATGTTCGATACATAAAGAAAATAAAAGAAAACTAACCCACTACTTAACCCACGATCTCTAAACATGGGTTACTTAAAAAATATATAAATAAAACATGGAAACTGACAATTAAACGTTGGATCTAAATTGCTAATTAGATATAGACTTGAAAATAAAATGTGGCTCCATTTGCTTGATGGGCCTGATTACGGTGTCTTTGGGTTCGGGTGCGGGTAAATACATGACCCAATTAACCCATTTCATGAACCGAATCACATACCTATTTAAAAAGTAAATTATAGAAGTTTTCTTTAAGTTTTGAATACCAAAAAGTGGAAGTTCATCGTTAAGGTTAATGATTTATTGTATGTTTGTCAATTGCTATCGACATGTAATCGGATCAGATGTTAAAACTTTAAAATATTTTGAATGCTTCCACTTTATATATTTAGAATGTATTGGATGTTGCAATTTTGAATGGTCTATTTATTTTTTTAACTTGTACTTTTTGTTGCTAAAAAACATATTTGTACTAGTTTTGAAACTACAATTAAAAATATAATTTTTTTTGTTGAATTCGAATTGAATCAATAATTCAGAATACAAACTCGAATCAAATTTGTGGAACCTATTTTGAATTTGAATCCTCCTTCAAAATTTTCAAAATTTAATTGTTGGCGCACCCATAATTTTCATCACAAATAAGAGGCCGGGCCCGATTCTTGGGCAGTGTAGCCTGTGCAGGGGCACAAGGCCCAAATGCTTAAAGGGCCCAAACGTTTTTCTTAACTTATATAAACTTTAAGGCCTAAATTCAATTTAATTAAATAAAGAAGAACTAGGAAGGCCTTGAACACATAGACATAAATTAGACCACAATGTGTTAAATTATAAACAGACCAGTTTTTTTTTTAAAGTGGATTATTAATAGTAACACGTCCTCTATCCAAATAATCTAAATAAACTAACTTTTTTTTCCATTTAACTTTTGTGAGTTTGTCTAAGGGTATTATTGTAAAAACTCCAAACCCGGGCAACCTTGCACGTGATTTTTCAAAAAAAAATGAATAAACTTGACAATGGGTTTATAAAGCCAAATCAAAATGTAATATTGGTTTCATAACATCAATAACTGAAACTCTTAATATTTTTGTTTTTGTTTAGAAATAACACCTCTCGTACTCAAATATAAATACCCCTTCAATGCGAAAAAAATGTAAAAAGTAACTAGATGGAAAAAAAGAGCAAAGGCTGACAAAGGGTTGCGTATACACAAGGTTTTTTTCCTCAAAACTATCTCCAAGCATTTGTATTGTGATATCAATATAACTGATGAGTTCATATTATAAAGAGGAGGCCCAAATTCTATCTTACACGAGGCCTAATTTTTTTTATCATTCTCGGAGACGGCCTGAAAGAGGCTGTCTTGGTACATATTAGGGCAACTATATTTTCTGAAACAGTAAGTTTCTAGATGACACATTGAGTGTACAGTATTACACTTTTACAAAAATAAGCAGGAGAAAATCATCTATAACCGTTCATTGGTTGTGTAAAATGCGAAATAAAATTCTCTTTTCTCATGAGAAAAAAAAAACAAATAATGCACAATAATATAACAAAAGGGATATACAATATACAATCAATATTAGAGGATGGCTAACCTAATTTTGGCTATCTGCCATGTAGCATTGTCACGGTTAGTTCGTTCGTGGTTATAGATTCATCTTGTTTACTTGACGACCCTTTTTCAGAACCTCTTTTTCCAAAACCGAATCCAGGGTGCTTCGGTTGTGGTAGGTTTATAACGTCACTGCTCAACATTAACAACACTTTTGACATATTTGGTCTATCGTCTGCATGTTCTTGAACACATAACAATCCAATTTGTATACATCTCAATACTTCATCTTGTGCAAAATTGTCCCCTATTGATTCATCTATTAGTTCTAAAGCATTGCCTTCTTTCCATAAGTCACATATCTAAAATAAATATTGTTACTTTAGTAACTAAAATTGTAAACTAAAAGTACATGGGATTAAATTAATGCAATCAATTGTAGAGATGTTATATGTAGTGTTTTAATTAGTTACTTACATGTCCAATGAGGTTGAGTTGGTTACTGGCATGGTAGAATCCTCTATTCTTTTTACCACTCACTATCTCGAGCACTAAAACTCCAAAACTAAAAACATCAGATTTTATTGAGAAAAGTCCATCCATTGCATATTCTGGTGACATATAACCGCTGCAAAGGGAAAAAAATAAGACAATAAAAAAATGTGTCGTGACGGGAAATAAACAAGGAAAGGCACAAAGTTATGATCCTTACAGTGTTCCGACAACTTTTTTTGTTTCTGCTTCGGTTTGATCTCCTCCAAAAATCCGTGCCATACCAAAGTCAGATATTTTTGGGTTCATTTCCTTATCTAGTAAAATATTACTCGCTTTAAGATCTCGATGGATGATTCTAAACCTTGAATCTTGGTGAAGATAAAGAAGCCCTCTTGCAATCCCGGTTATGATAGCGAATCGTTTTTGCCAATCAAGTTGTGGGCTTTTCTCTTTATCTACAATGAATTCAAGAACCATGTTTAACCTCAACTATGAAAGCTGGGTGCATATTTAGGGAAAATATGTGATAGAAGGGGTAGAGACTCACTAAAAAGAAAAGTATTGAGACTTTTGTTTTCCATGTACTCATAAACCAACAACTTTTCTTCAACTTCAATGCAACAACCTAGTAGTCGAACGAGGTTTCTATGTTGAAGTTTCGCTATTAATCGGACCTCGTTTGTAAGTTCTTCAATTCCTTGGCCCGACGTTGTTGAAAGCCTTTTTACAGCTACAACTTGGCCTTCCATTAAAATGCCCTGATATAATAAACATTCGACGATAAAAAAAAGTCACTTTTATTTTTCTACACCAAGGTGATGTCCTATAACATATGATATTTAATATGCTTTTACAATGCATATAACATTTACCTTGTAAACACACCCAAACCCGCCTTGCCCGAGTTTATTTGCATTAGAGAAGTTGTTTGTGGCTATAACCAAAGTCGTAAAATCAAACAATGGCAAGTCAAAATCATCTGTTGTCGTTTCACCTGAATAATCTCTTTTACTTGCCACAATAATCCCTCCATTCATCATGAACTCATGGCTTCGTTCATCTGGACCTATATCAAAGAATGTATCATTATACTTACTGTTTTATAACTGAAAACTAAGACGTTTGACTCATGAAAGTCAAAATTACCTTTTCTATCGATGCTGGAATTCACGGACCGTTTCATTTTCTTCCTCCATAGGTAAAGGAGTATCAACAAGATTAATAAAACAACACAAGTGCTGACTGTAATGGATACAATCTTTACAACATTGTTGTCTGAGCTATTTTTAGATATTCCAACAGTAGGTGATCGGTCTGCAGTGAAATCAAAAACACCATTATGGATACTTCTAATGCAAAATTTTAAACTTATGTAATGTTAAAAATACAAAAATTACTAAAATAATGTTACTTTGGAAATGCAAGATTAAAAGTTATATCAAAAACCAAGTATGAATTTTGCTATGACGTCTCTTCGATGTGGTTAGTCATAGGAGGCGCCATCCGGCGACCTCACTCATTAAACAGGAGCCAAATTAACCACAACATATGCCAAATACCATTCTGACGCCATTCTCTTAACGCCATCCCCATCCCCCTTTCTTGGTGACTAAAGTCACTTCAAACTCACCAATCATATGCACACACGCATAAATTTACTTTTTATTCTTTTTATTTATTTTTCTTGTATTTAAATATTAGTTAAACAACAGCACGCTAGTTAAAGATGAGCAAATTAAAATTTCACTATCTACATAACAATAACCTGACGTTTTAAGTAGTCAAAACTAGTTAAACTACAACATAACAAAAATTAAATATGAGTAAGTTTATAAATGAAGCTGCCATCATTTTCAAACGTGTAACCTTTAAAGTTCAAAAATTACATGTTAACCACATACTTCCTCAATTATTGTAATAAAGGAATTTTATCAAATGTTGGTGTGAGGATGGAGCCCATATGTATTTGGGAGTAATTGGACGGTCAAAGCAGGTGGCCCCATGATATTAAAATGTTTACAAAGCATTTATGAAGGGTAGAATTGGAATATGAATTTTAAGAGAGAAAATATTTGATTTTGAGGATGAAAGAAACTGAATTTAGATTGATTCTTTCAGATTTTAAATTAAATTTTATGTCACTTTCAAATAATTAATCATTTCAATCAAAGCAAGTAGTTGTTAGATATGGATATTAGTTTAAATAATAATATTAGTCATAATAATTTATACAACTTCGATTAAAAAAAGTCCAATTTAACTTTCCAGATATTTTGGTGTCAAAAGAATGGTTTACTTGGTAAAAAAAATATAAACATTAAGTAATCATAACATCTAGAAAAAAAAGAATGGTTCCTTCTATTCTATGTTCTCATTGTTCATCTTCCGTAGAAGTTTTGGATCATGTTTTTTGAAGGTTGTTATTTGGCTTCTAACATCTGGAAATCGATAAGTCATTGGTTGGATGTGGATCTCCCGATTAATAAGGGTCATACGGATATTATTAATTGGTTGGATTCGACTAGATGGGTGAAAAAGAAAAAAGAGGTTGTTGAGGCGATTATTTTTACTGCTTGGTGGATTATTTGGAGATCCCCGAATGAGGCGATTTTTGGCTCACGAATCGAATACAAAGATTCTCTGTTCGATTCAATTGTGATAGTTTCTTATTTGTGGTCCTCGTCTCGTAATTGTAATTTTCGTATGAACTGGATAACGTGACCTAAAAACCCGTTACTTATCATGTGATTTTGTTCTTGTCCCCGGTTAGGCTTTTCTAACTGGGTGTGTGTTTTATATTCAAGCTTGCTTTTCCATAAAAAAAATAAAAAAAATCATAACATAAGAAACCATTAGTGAGGGGATTGAGAATTCCTTATGGTATCTTAGTTTTGAGTGATTTCTAAATGACTATACTACCCTTTTCTGTCAAAATCATAGATATAAAATTTGAAAATGAAAAAAGTAAATCATATGATGTAAAATTAAAGTAAAGGTAGCAAAAACAGTCAAAATCTAATCAAGATGAAAGTTTAAATGGTGATTAGAAAGTTTATGAATTTAGACAAAGTAATAAAGGTTAAAGTTGGAACTACATGGACCATATGTGCAACTTTCCACACTAGCCTGTCGGCAAGGGTAGTTAATTTCACATGTTAAATTGGTTAAAGTTGGAACTATATGGACCATATGTGCAACTTTCCACACTAGCCTGTCAGCAAGGGTTGTTAATTTCACATGTTAAATTAGTAGTCCAAAGTTAATAGCTTATTAAGATTTTGTGGTTACAAAATAACTTTTAATGCATGACCACATTTAATCATTATATATTTTTCTCTTTTGCTATCTTCTTTAAACATGTGTATATTAACTAAATCATTTATTTTTCTTTTTAAATTTTACATTACACTTTTTGGCTTTTATTTTAATAAAAAGTATATTTGCAAAATTAAATCTTTAACTTATCTAAAACTAAGAAAAAATGTTCTTTTTAAAATGTTTAGGTATTTATAAAGTATTTTTTATGAAGTTTTGAAAATATGAAGACTTATTAAACAGTTGTATTTATATAGTATTTTCAAACTTATTTTTGTTATTTTGTTAATTTAGTAAGATTACTATTTTAAATATAAACATCATACCATTATATAACTTAAATGTAATGTAATATAAGCAGACTTTTGTTTTCTAAACAAATCTTTTTTTCTTTATTTTATAAAATCAGTCTGACCAGTGAACCAGTAAAAACGTACCCAAATCCGAAGCTGCGGCTCTCACATAAAGATCTTGTCCACCTTCAGAATCAGCATACTGTCTCATATCCAAAAGATCCACAGCCCAAATCACACAACCCGACCCGTTTCCACTAATATTCGTATTAGCATAAGCCACACAAGAACAATTTCGTCTACAAATCTCACCACATTGACTCAAACTCAACGTCTGGTCAACAACTCCTTTCGAACTCTCGGGTAATTTCATGTTCTTCATCAGTAAAAACCCGTCCGACCCGCATTCCATCTTGGAGCTCCGAACGCACCCGTCCGACCCGTCCCGTAGCTCCCACGCTTGCTCGTTTTTCGGTCGAAACCCCTTCATACATTTGCAAAGAGGGGAAGCGTTCGCATCGCAGATGCCCCACGGCCCACATTTCCTATACTCGTCACACTGGTCACGTGGAGCGGACCAGTACACGTTCCACGTGCCGGAAGATTCCACACACGTCAATCTTTTTAAAGAACCAGATGACGTCATAATTAACCGTGAATAAACCAACTTATCCCTCATTTCAAAAGAATACGAAATCTCATTATTATTATTTTCAAACTCGAACTCGATTAAACTCACGCCTTTCATCTCGGGCACCCCACTAAACCGTAACCCGTTCCACGGCCCGCTTCGATATAACGTTTTCATCTCCGGTCCTTTCGATAAAAAAATCTCCGGGAACCCGTCTAGGTTCATTTTAAAATAATAATCACCCGAACCCGGATCCATACTCGTCTTCCAAGACCGTAAAAACTTATTTTTACCCGTTTCCCGGGCCCACCCAAGTTTCATCCTGGGTAATAGAGTATCCGTTGGGTTTTTAAAACTTTCCCACAAATAATTATCCGGATTCTCATCGTTTTCCAACCTAAGCACAAAATTACCCGAATCCAGAAGCTCTGCCACCGTGTTAACCGTCGGAAGTGACAAATTCGACGTCCAGATCGCGGTTTCACCTTGGTTTAAAATTACTAAACCGCTTTTATCGCTGATCATTAACTTCCCGGATGACGAATTAACCGGGGAGTCTCTATTAGCTACCCAAACATATGTTCTTGGCTCAATTTGCTTGTACCATATGCCAACATACCGATTATTATCGCCTACGTCGAAGAATCCTAATTCGAAAACTTCATGTTTAGAGACAAGAGTTTGATTAATATTAAGAGGTTGTGTGGGTGTGATTGTATCAATGGCTAGAGAGAATATAAGGAACATGAAGAAGAATATGATGATGGTGGAATAATAATAATAATAATAATGTAGTTTTTTCATTATTGAGAGAGTATGGCAAGCAAATGTTTGTTTAGTTTTTGTGTATTGAATTGAGGGATTCAAATGTTCAATACTTTTAGTTTGGAGAAGAGAATAATGGAGTGTTAGTTGACCTTATACATGTTTGGTTGGTGTTGATTTGTTTTTATTAGTAGAAGATTATTATCAAGGTTGAAAGTTTTGGAGATCTTGAAGGTTTATAGGTGAGAAAAGGACATAGAATATTAAAGAACCAAGTGAGTAACCTAGTTTGTTATACTTAGGTTTTTATTTTACACTATTAAGTGTAGATTTTGTGTCCTTTTTAATTTGATATAATTATTTAAAACGCTGTGCGTCTAACTTGTTACAATAGTCGATAAGGTAACCTTAGTTTCTCAAACATTGTAAGATAACCGTAGTGTTATAACTGATTTTGACATACAAATTTATAACGGTGTGTTGAACATAGACAATGGTACTTCAAACCATTAGAACAACGTGTTAAATATTTTGATGTTACTTGAATGTAGTTTTGGATTGACGCATAGATTACAGCAGCTAGTACGTCAAACATGTACAAAGATGCGTTCAAACCTTTAAAACATTGCATCAAACTTTGCAAATTTATTTTGGTGTCGAAATTCGTTTTTGACACATAAGTTAGTTAGTGGTGTGTCAAACACGTACGATGGTGTGCCCATCTTTGAAGGTTAATTGATCCAATGTAGTAATGTGTTTTGATGCGTAGTTTTTATTAAAGTGTTTAACAAATTATGACGCGTACAAATTTTTAGGGTTGAATTACTATTATAAAATTCGTTTTGATGAAATGATTGCATTCTTAAGTTTTTTATTTAAGGGTTTTGAAAAAAAAAAGGTAAGAAAAATTTTTCATTTTTCATTCCTGAGTTTTTTTATAAAGAAAAGAAAGAGAATGGAAAGAAAAGAGTTATGGTTTTTTCCTCAACAACTTTTCAACAAAATATGGTCTGTTACAATATTACTAATTTACTCTATCTCAATTTTCTTTTCTATGTTACTATGAGGACATAATTGTAAAGTTACAATTTTTTTTCCTAATTTTTTCTTCCGATCTAACTCAAGAATGTAATTAACACTTTTTTTTTCTTTTTTTTTTTAACTCGATAATGCCTTTTAAGTATATAAAATCTTTTCCTTTTTTTCCCTATCAAATCTTATCATTTCTTTTCCTTGTATTTTAAACCCGAGAATGCGATGTTAATAGTAGTGTTTCAAACTTTACAGGTTGCAAATTGGTATCGACATTCAACTTATAGGGACATGCTAGCGATCTACTCCCTCCGTGCCATTATAAGTGTCCAGGTTTGAAAAACACAAAGTTTAAGGTGGATTGAATGATTACATTTTTTTCTTACCAAAAGACAATAATGCCCTTGAAAAGTGGGTCCATCAATATTGTTTATTAATATTAGATGTGTGTGTTTAAAGGTAAACTTGAAAATTAGCTAATAAACTTTGAAAGTGGACACTTGTAATGGGACAAATAAAAAAGGAAATATAGACACTTATAATATGATTGAGGGAGTATAATATTATCTGTTATCTAGATTAACTAGATGTAATTCAGCCTACAATATAAAGGCATTATTTTTATCAATCTACGATCATTAAAAGTGATAAAGTCTAGTTTTTATTATTGTAATCGTAAATATAGATCTAAAAAGTGATAAAACTACACTCGAATATTATTAACATACAAAAAAATTTATAAACAACATTAATTATTAAGAAATCCTTATGATTCTTAAATAATTTAAAAGTTTTGTAATGATATTCATCTTACGTATATTAAAACACTTTTACGTCAATTATAATATTCTTGAGTATAATTAGCCATGTTCGTTAGGATAGAAAATGATTAGACATATGTTATGTCCTACATACATGTGAAACACTGATTTACATTAAGTTTCCTAGTGGTCCTAACAACGTGTTTGGTTCAAGATCGGTTCATTCACTCTTGTTGCTAAGAAAACATGCATGCTGTAGAGAGAACCTTCCGGTTAGTGATAATGCAGTTGCAAAGAAGCAGCTTCCATTGGCAGCTTGTACCATAAATTTCCTATAGATACAAACAGCTGAGCTGTGTTGACTTGTTGACTTCGACTTGTTAGTATAGAGACTTCAACAAGTGGAACATGGAATGAAGAAAAATGGAAGTGGTTTGTTAGATTTTGATTACTTGGTACATTGCACATTTGTCTGTTTGGTACGTGTTCGATGCATTTGATGAAAAAAGACAATTCAGTTACACGTCAGAAAAAGAAATATGAAAGTCTCGAAATGATACGTTTCAAGCTTCTATGAAAATGTGACACGTGTTTTAACCGTGAAGTAGATGTTCGCTTGTAATACTGAACCAAATTCTTGTGATTTATTTATAACTGAAGCGATTTTTAGGAATTTCAGTATCTTCAATGTCGTTTTAGTTTTAAGAACAAAAGGTAAGCATTAGCAACAGTTACAAGTTAAAAGGTGTAAAGTGTACACTTGAACTAATATAATATGAGTAACAATATATTTCAAAATGTTGTCTAAGTCTTTTAAGTAACACTAAACTAAATAGATAAATCACCGAAATGCTCATTTTTTATTGGTTTCTTTTCATGTTTACGAATCTTTTAAAATATAATTGTATCCATTTATTCTCCAATTTGAATTGAACATGTCAACTTATTTTATTATTCCTTTGAACATGTCACCCTGACAAGTAACAACTACTTAAAAAATAACAATTAAGAAAAATAAGTTCATCTCACATAAGCATATCCGAAATAATAATTGGAATTAAATCCGCATTTAAAATTAGATTACAAAAATATTTCAAGGTCAATATATCTATTAAATAATTTATTTGCACTATCTATATTATATATAAAGGAGGGAGTGATGGGCAATGGAGGTAATTTCACAATTACATGACAATGGTAAAAAAGTCATTTCATAATTGGGCATAAAAAGTAATTTGTCAACACTTACATCAATTCTTAAAGCACTTTGTGCAACTTGATGAAGCTTCTTCCACCTACGAAGTTACTCTCATGTCCTTTGCCTAATGAAGTTGGAGGAGATCCAAAGGTTTACCATTTGGGGGTTCAAGTAATTATGATAATTATTATAAGTTATTATCCACAATACTATCATCTTAAAGTCCTATGATGTTAGCATTAGTTACTTCTGTAGCAACATTTTTTATATATGTGTGTACTTTTGAAGAATTCCTATCAATGTTATATGCATTGCACGGTATGGGTGCTTATCTTGTTATTATTTAGTATATTCAAATGATTTAACTCAATTCATCTTCTGGATGGTTGTTTGATGTTCCTTTTATTTAAGAAGAAAAGAAAACTACATGTAATGTTCTTTTCTACACATTTTTTAATATAATTTAAACAAATTATTTTGATTAATGCGACTTAAAATGAGTATGATTAGTTATTTTTATGTTTTTGGTTAATTATATGATTATTTATGTGTTAACTCAGGCATGTATTGTTCTTTCTTTACATTTTTTTTTATCATAATTAAGAAACTTTTTCTTATTAATGCAACTTCAAATTGGGTATGATTAGTTTTTTTTATGTTATTTGGTTAATTATATGATTATTCAGGTGTCAAGTCATTAGTTTTGGATAACAAGAACGATTTATTTACCCAAAACCCACACCTAAAAAGTGTTTATTCAAGAATGGGGCAACTTCATATATACCTCTCAATTAACAAAAGCAGGAGTCATAACAGGAGCGAAGTATATTCAAATGATTTAACTCAATTCATCTTCTGGATGGTTGTTTGATGTTCCTTTTATTTAAGAAGAAAAGAAAACTACATGTACTGTTCTTTTCTACACATTTTTTAATATAATTTAAACAAATTATTTTGATTAATGCGACTTAAAATGAGTATGATTAGTTTTTTTTATGTTTTTGGTTAATTATATGATTATTCATGTGTTAACTCAGGCATGTATTGTTCTTTCTTTACATTTTTTTTATCATAATTAAGAAACTTTTTCTTATTAATGCAACTTCAAATTGGGTATGATTAGTTTTTTTTTATGTTATTTGGTTAATTGTATGATTATTCAGGTGTCAAGTCATTAGTTTTGGATAACAAGAACGATTTATTTACCCAAAACCCACACCTAAAAAGTGTTTATTCAAGAATGGGGCAACTTCATATATACCTCTCAATTAACAAAAGCAGGAGTCATAACAGGAGCGAAGTATATTCAAATGATTTAACTCAATTCATCTTCTGGATGGTTGTTTGATGTTCCTTTTATTTAAGAAGAAAAGAAAACTACATGTACTGTTCTTTTCTACACATTTTTTAATATAATTTAAACAAATTATTTTGATTAATGCGACTTAAAATGAGTATGATTAGTTTTTTTTTTATGTTTTTGGTTAATTATATGATTATTCATGTGTTAACTCAGGCATGTATTGTTCTTTCTTTACATTTTTTTTATCATAATTAAGAAACTTTTTCTGATTAATGCAACTTCAAATTGGGTATGATTAGTTTTTTTTATGTTATTTGGTTAATTATATGATTATTCTGGTGTCAAGTCATTAGTTTTGGATAACAAGAACGATTTATTTACCCAAAACCCACACCTAAAAAGTGTTTATTCAAGAATGGGGCAACTTCATATATACCTCTCAATTAACAAAAGCAGGAGTCATAACAGGAGCGAAGTATATTCAAATGATTTAACTCAATTCATCTTTTGGATGATTGTTTGATGTTCCTTTTATTTAAGAAGAAAAGAAAACTACATGTACTGTTCTTTTCTACACATTTTTTAATATAATTTAAACAAATTATTTTGATTAATGCGACTTAAAATGAGTATGATTAGTTTTTTTTATGTTTTTGGTTAATTATATGATTATTCATGTGTTAACTCAGGCATGTATTGTTCTTTCTTTACATTTTTTTATCATAATTAAGAAACTTTTTCTGATTAATGCAACTTCAAATTGGGTATGATTAGTTTTTTTTTATGTTTTTGGTTAATTATATGATTATTCGGGTGTCAAGTCATTAGTTTTGGATAACAAGAACGATTTATTTACCCAAAACCCACACCTAAAAAGTGTTTATTCAAGAATGGGGCAACTTCATATATACCTCTCAATTAACAAAAGCAGGAGTCATAACAGGAGCGAAGTATATTCAAATGATTTAACTCAATTCATCTTCTGGATGGTTGTTTGATGTTCCTTTTATTTAAGAAGAAAAGAAAACTACATGTACTGTTCTTTTCTACACATTTTTTAATATAATTTAAACAAATTATTTTGATTAATGCGACTTAAAATGAGTATGATTAGTTTTTTTTATGTTTTTGGTTAATTATATGATTATTCATGTGTTAACTCAGGCATGTATTGTTCTTTCTTTACATTTTTTTTATCATAATTAAGAAACTTTTTCTTATTAATGCAACTTCAAATTGGGTATGATTAGTTTTTTTTTATGTTATTTGGTTAATTGTATGATTATTCAGGTGTCAAGTCATTAGTTTTGGATAACAAGAACGATTTATTTACCCAAAACCCACACCTAAAAAGTGTTTATTCAAGAATGGGGCAACTTCATATATACCTCTCAATTAACAAAAGCAGGAGTCATAACAGGAGCGAAGTATATTCAAATGATTTAACTCAATTCATCTTCCGGATGGTTGTTTGATGTTCCTTTTATTTAAGAAGAAAAGAAAACTACATGTACTTTTCTTTTCTACACATTTTTTAATATAATTTAAACAAATTATTTTGATTAATGCGACTTAAAATGAGTATGATTAGTTTTTTTTATGTTTTTGGTTAATTATATGATTATTCATGTGTTAACTCAGGCATGTATTGTTCTTTCTTTACATTTTTTTTATCATAATTAAGAAACTTTTTCTGATTAATGCAACTTCAAATTGGGTATGATTAGTTTTTTTTTTTATGTTATTTGGTTAATTATATGATTATTCAGGTGTCAAGTCATTAGTTTTGGATAACAAGAACGATTTATTTATCCAAAACCCACACCTAAAAAGTGTTTATTCAAGAATGGGGCAACTTCATATATACCTCTCAATTAACAAAAGCAGGAGTCATAACAGGAGCGAGAGTTTATTTTGGTATGATAAAATAAAAAAGTCGTATTATTTGAAATACATGTAGATGCGGATAATAGCATTAATATAATGCGCAGGTGATGGTTTGGTGTGACTGTGAAATAATGGAGCAGAAAAGGTTATTTAGATGCATGTTTTGTGTATAACAACATTACAGAAAGTTAAATTTAATATAGAAGATTTATTGTGTCAAATTATACCGGAAGTGTATGGCTTGAAGAATGTCATTGTCTGTTTATGTTTTCTAGACGAGGTTGGATAAATTTGTACAATTGGAATCTATTGTTGTCTTGATGATAAGATTTAGTGTGTTTTAACTTTTTATTAGTTGTCACATCATTTTTAGGAGGTGCTATAAAACGGAGTCCAATAAAACCATATGGGCTAAATTGTCTTAAAACGTGTCACACCCGGCCCTGAGCGGCGGAAACAGCCGGGCGCGCGCGAGTGGGGATTGATAATTAAGCACGGGCCATTGCAAACATTCAAAGTAAGATTTTCATTGCGCATGAAAAGTTTAATACAAATACATTACATTGTTTAAAAATTACATAAAAACATCCAAGTATAAAAACTGTTGAAGATTTCCACGCCATATCCCCTTGCGCGGCGGGAACAACCACGCGCATCGAAGGGATAGAACTAAAATCTTCCAAAAAGCTAGTTTTAGATGTTCAGCGTGAGGTGCTCTAAGTGTGACTCCATGCGCTACCTAGTTATCTCCTGAAAGACACGTAAAACATTTGAATCAGTATAAACTGAGTGAGTTCACAAGTTTTAGTAACTTGATAAATCGTATTGCATCATAATCTTGATAAAAATCATTCTGAAACATAATTCTGATAGCATCATTAAAACTCATGCTTGGTAAAACATAGTTCTATCAACACATTCTGATAAAATCGTTCCGCGGGTTACGCGCGAACATTACTGGGAACTGTGCTCGTCTGTGTAAGTGGCGCTGCCACTACGAGCGAAATAAGTAATACCGTCCCGCGGGTTGCGCGTGGACATTTCTGAAAAGCCGTGCTCGTCTGTGTAAGTGGCGCTGCCACTACGAGCGAATAATACTGTAATACCGTCCCGCGGGTTACGCGCGGACGTTGTGCCGGAAAACAAGGCGCTCGTCTGCGTAAGAGGAGCGACCTCTACAAGCGGGCTCAAACCCATAGTACTGCCCCATGACCATACTAGGCACTCGTCTGTGTAAGAGGTGCGACCCCTACGAGTGGGCGGATCAAACCAGCAGTCCCTACCCTTAGAGTTCCAATGGTAAAGTGATCACTTACTCGAGTTCTGGCGCACATACATCGTAAATCATAGCTAACCGTTTGCATTGCTCATCATGAAACATAATTTAAACACAATCGTTTACATAACTTGTAAGTATACCATGATAAAACATTATTTAAGCACGTGTCCCTCGCCCCGAAAACAGTTTAAAAATAGTGAAAACAGTGAAAATAGGGGCTGTGAGACTCACCTGTGGTTCTTGTTAAGGGATTAATCGAGATTCGGGTTTTCTTGGTGTTGGCCTTTGAATTGAAGGTCTAGAATACGATTAAATAACAAGAAGTATATATATTAAGATCAAGAAATAGGAGAATATAAGGGTTGGAAAGTAGATCTCAAGGTTATATTCTCGGCTTACCTAGTAACAGGATCGGAAATGAAAACAACGGATGCTTGGGAGATGATTAGTGCAAGTTTGCAGTTCTTAAGAGAGAAGTTTGAAGTGTGTTTGGGTGATAACTTAGGTTACATATTTATAGGCAAACTCAAGGGAACACAATCCCTTGCTTTAGGGGATCGTAATCTTTTAATATCTAGGTGTAATGATGATAAAGTATGGAAATTATTATTATTTATTTAAGAGTGGAGTAGTGGATAAAAGATTTTGATTTGATTTGGTCAGGACATGCAGGTCTGGGGTTGGTGAGAATAGGGTGGCTGACAGTTGACTTTTCATGTTACAGTGTGCTTTTTCAGGTACTTTTGTCAGTGTACAGTAAAAAGTGGAAAATCTCTGAAACACGCTACTGTTTCCTTTTGGGCGGGAGTAATCTCCTTACGTCTGGAGAATAGACTAAGTGTTCTGTGCTTATCACTTTGCGCGCATAGCTTTCTGCGTGAAGGACATTTCTTCGCTGCGGGTAGGCACGTAACCTTCTCGCAGTTAGGGACATTGAGTTTCATTTGTAGATTCTCCAGGTGGTCTTGGTATTTCAACATAGTGATCAGTTATGTTGAAGTCAATTCCATCTTGGAGCTTCAGACAAACTAGCTCTCAATGTTCCCGCCATGCGGGGAGGTTAGTTCCCTTCCGCATGCGCATAAACGATTTAGGATGCACCCGCCTTAGCATCATGCGGGATGGTCAACCCATTAGACAACATAACGTTAAGGTACATGAAAACATAAAGCCAAAACATTCGCGCATGGCGCATATAATATATGCCCACGCTGGTTCTTAACATGGCGCGCTCGCGCAGGGCGCACATAACAAATGCACGCGCTGACTCTAATATGGCGCGCTCGCGCAGGGCGCACATAACAAATGCACGCGCTGACTAACATGGCGCGCTCGCGCAGGGCGCACATAACAAATGCACGCGCTGATTCTAACATAGCGCGCTCGCGCAAGGCGCATATAACATAATTACCTAATATTTAGGTTGATTACTTGGTTTAAGGGATTGGGAATTTACCGGGTGTCACATTCTCCCCCTGTTAAGCGAATTTCGTCCCGAAATTTAGGAGACGTTGCTGGCAGAAGCCATGCTCTGAAAGAGGTGTGGGTATTTCTTGCGTATTTGATCTTCTCTTTCCCAGGTGAATTCAGGCCCACGCCTTGATTTCCATTGAACCTTTACTAACTTGATTTTGCTTCTGCGTAACTTTTGTTCTTTCCAATCGGTTACTGCTATAGGTTCTTCTACGAAGTGCAGCTGTTTGTCGATGTGAATCTCTTCCAACGGCAAAATCAACGTTTCGTCAGATAAGCACTTTTTGAGGTTGGACACATGAAACGTATCATGAACTCCACTGAGTTCGGCGGGTAAACGGAGTTTATAAGCAACCGGACCGATCCTTTCCAGGATCTCAAATGGTCCAATGTAGCGCGGATTCAACTTTCCTCGCTTGCCGAAACGGGGGACTCCTTTCCATGGAGAGACTTTCAAAAGTACTCTATCCCCTACTTGAAACTCCAACGGTTTCCTTCGCACATCTGCGTAGCTCTTCTGTCTGTCGCGCGCTGTCTTAAGGCGATCCCGTATCTGAAAAATCTTGTCTGTTGTTTCTTGGATCAATTCTGGACCAGTCATTTGCTTGTCACCCACTTCAGCCCAGCACAGTGGGGATCTACACTTGCGCCCATACAAAGCTTCAAACGGCGCAGCCTTGAGGCTTGTGTGATAACTGTTGTTGTAAGAAAATTCAACCAATGGGAGATGAGTATCCCAGCTACCTCCGAAATCGATCGCGCACGCGCGTAGCATATCTTCCAATGTCTGGATTGTTCGCTCGCTTTGCCCATCCGTTTGAGGATGATAAGCTGTACTCATATCAAGACGAGTACCTAAAGCCCCTTGTAACGATCTCCAAAATCTTGAGGTGAACCGACTATCTCTATCAGAAATGATGGACACTGGGACTCCATGTTTTGAAACTACTTCTCGAATATACAATCGGGCTAACTTTTCCATCTTATCGGTTTCCTTGATCGGCAGAAAGTGCGCTGACTTAGTTAGCCGATCCACAATAACCCAGATCGTGTCGTAACCCCCAGGTGTCCTTGGCAGTTTGGTGATGAAGTCCATAGAGATTTGTTCCCACTTCCACATGGGAATTTCTGGCTGTTGAAGCAACCCTGACGGCTTCTGGTATTCAGCCTTTACCTTCGAACACGTCAGGCACTTACTGACATACGTCGCGATGGCGCCTTTAAGATTGGGCCACCAATACAGCGCTTTAACATCTTGGTACATCTTGTCTGCGCCAGGATGTACGGAATACCGCGTCTTGTGAGCTTCGTTTAATACTTGCTCGCGCAATCCTCCCCTGAGAGGGACCCATATGCGGTTAGCAAAATATCGAGTGTCGTTCTCTTTGATCTCCAAATTCTTAATCATACCTCCAAGGGATTCGTTTTTAACAAACTCTGGTTTCAAGGCTTCTTGCTGAGCGTCTCGGATGCGGGTAGAGAGATCTGTGTGAATGGTCAACCTTAGAGCCTTGACTCGTAGCGTTTCTATTCGCTCCTTCCTACTTAGAGCGTCTGCTACTACATTCGCCTTTCCAGGGTGGTACTTAATTTCACAATCATAATCATTCAACAACTCCACCCATCTTCGTTGCCTCATGTTTAAATCCTTTTGATCAAATATATGTTGAAGGCTCTTGTGATCCGTAAAGATTATACACTTTGTACCATAGAGGTAATGGCGCCAAATCTTTAGCGCGAAGACAACCGCTCCAAGTTCCAGATCATGCGTTGTGTAGTTCTTTTCATTGGCCTTGAGTTGGCGCGAGGCATACGCTATGACTTTGTCTCGCTGCATAAGGACACATCCGAGTCCCTGATGTGAAGCGTCGCAGTAAACGACGATGTCATCCGTCCCCTCGGGCAGAGACAGAATTGGCGCACTACATAACTTCTGTTTTAACATTTGAAATGCTGTTTCCTGATTTTCGCCCCAAACAAACTTCTTGTCTTTCTGAGTTAGCGCGGTCAGTGGTAGAGCTATCTTGGAGAAGTTCCCAATGAAGCGTCGATAGTAGCCAGCTAGTCCTAGGAATTGCCTCACCTCAGTTGGGGTTTTTGGCGCTTCCCAGTTTTCGATGGCCTTGACTTTGGAAGGATCAACGTGTATTCCTTTCTCGTTTACAACGTGACCGAGAAAGTGAACTTCTCTAAGCCAAAACTCACATTTGGAAAACTTTGCATACAACTTTTCTTTTCTCAACAATTCCAAAATCAATCTCAGGTGTTGCTCATGCTCGGCCTTGGTCCGAGAGTAAATCAGAATATCATCTATAAACACAATCACAAACTTGTCCAAGTATGGTTTGCACACGCGGTTCATCAGATCCATGAACACAGCCGGCGCATTAGTTAGCCCGAAAGGCATCACTAAGAACTCATAATGGCCGTATCTAGTTCGGAAGGCTGTTTTCGGCACATCTTCCTCATGGACCCTAAGTTGGTGGTATCCTGACCGTAGATCTATCTTCGAATAATAACTGGATCCCTGTAACTGGTCAAATAAGTCGTCAATCCTCGGTAAGGGGTACCGATTCTTGACTGTCAGCTTGTTCAGCTCCCTGTAGTCAATACACATCCGGAAGGAACCATCCTTCTTCTTAACAAACAGTACTGGAGCTCCCCAAGGTGAAAAGCTTGGGCGTATGAAACCCTTATCCAATAGTTCCTGTAACTGATTGGATAGCTCTTGCATCTCAGATGGAGCTAATCGATAAGGCGCTCGAGCTACTGGCGCAGCTCCTGGGACTAAATCAATACGAAATTCGACTTGTCGCGGCGGCGGTAATCCGGGCAAATCTTCAGGAAAAACTTCTGGAAATTCGCGCACTACTGGTAAGTCTTCAATTCTTCGCTCATCTCCTTTCTTCTCTATGACATGCGCCAGGAAGGCGTAGCACCCTTTCCTTAGGCACTTGCGCGCCTTTAGGCACGAAATCAGTTTCGTCGCAACTCCCCTTCTTTCCCCTTGAATTACCAAGGTTTCTCCGTTCAACAGTGGGATCCGAACCTGCTTCTCATGGCAAATAACTTCCGCGCGGTTTTCGACTAACCAATCCATACCTACCACAATGTCAAAACTTCCCAAGTCTATTGGTAACAAGTTAATATTGAACCCGTGACCTCCCATGACTATAACACATTGTTCAGTTCTTTCGTTCGCGCATAACTGCCTTCCATTGGCTAGTTCTATAGTATAAGGCGTGTCTAGCCTACTGGTTGCTAAGCCTAGGGAGTTTTTAAACTCAGCAGATATAAAACTTAGGTCAGCGCCAGTATCAAATAAGACAGATGCAAAATGGCCGTTAAGCAAAAACGTACCGGTTACCACATTCGGCTCTTCTTTAGCTTCACCCGCGCCGATCACAAAAGCTCTCCCGCGAGCTTGGTTTCCCCTTTGCGGGCAATCCCGACTGAAATGCCCTGGCTTTCCGCATGCGTAGCAGTTGTCACTGGCTCCAGCTTCTTTAGCACGGCAATTCATCGTCTTGTGCCCTGGCCTGTTACATTTGGCGCACGTGACGCTCGCGCATTCACCCTCGTGGTGAAACTTGCATTTGTTGCACCATGGGTAAGGCCCGCTGTATCCTTTCCTTGATGGCTCCGCGGCTTGGATCGCGTAAACCCTTGCGCTTTCCTGCTTCTTGAACGGTGGCTGCTTGGAGTTGGACCCTCGGTGGTGAGAGTTCCATTTCCTCTTGGAGTCAGAGGTTCGCTGCTCGTTTCCGCGCGTAGTTAACATACCCGCACGGACCGTGTCCCTTGTAAGGGTGATGGCCCGCGCTACCGCCTCATCAAAGGTTGGAGGCGCTGCGGCGTTGAGCGGAACCCTAACAACAGGAGGTAACCCAAAAATATACCTCTCGATCTTCTTTTCCTCCGTGTTTGCCATGTCTGGTACCAACTGGCAAAGCTCGTTGAACCGGTTGTTGTAGGCGTCGATATCCGTTCCTACCATGGTGTGGTTCCAGAATTCCTGCTGCAGACTCTGGATTTCTGCGCGAGAGCAGAACTTTCTCATCATCATTTCCTTCAGTTCTTCCCAGGTCTTGTGAAGAGCAACTTCTCGCCCCAAAGTCTTCACTTGAAGCTTCCACCAAGACGAAGCTGCTTCTTGGAACATGCAGGTCGCGTAAAGGACCTTCTGGTTCTCACTACATCTGCTAATGGAGAGAACTGTCTCCATATTGTCAATCCAGTTGTAGAGCCCAATGGCCTCTTCGGTACCCTTGAATGGCCAAGGCCTACAGGCCATAAATGTCTTATAGGAGCACCCTTTGTCCAAGGCTCCTGAATCGGGTTCTGGGGTCTCGTTCTGACGACCCTGACTTGATTCGGCCTTGCTGGCCTCATGTGTCGCAATCGCCAGCGCGATTATTTCCGCGAGTTCCTCGGGTGTCATGGTAATTCCCTTGGCTCTGGTTGGAGGCATTCTCGCTTTAAAATAGTGAAAATATATTAAACTTAGCGCATGTACTCTGAGCACATAATGTTCTTTATCTTTATTCACTAGACACTGTGTGACCCGTGTTCCTAAGTGTGTGTATAGTTTCTTTTGAAAATATTTTCTTTGAAAAAATATTTCATGCGATTCCCCAACGGTTATAGTCTAGGTTAAAACTTCTTTTCCTAGTTCGCTATAACCAGTGCTCTGATACCAATCTGTCACACCCGGCCCTGAGCGGCGGAAACAGCCGGGCGCGCGCGAGTGGGGATTGATAATTAAGCACGGGCCATTGCAAACATTCAAAGTAAGATTTTCATTGCGCATGAAAAGTTTAATACAAATACATTACATTGTTTAAAAATTACATAAAAACATCCAAGTATAAAAACTGTTGAAGATTTCCACGCCATATCCCCTTGCGCGGCGGGAACAACCACGCGCATCGAAGGGATAGAACTAAAATCTTCCAAAAAGCTAGTTTTAGATGTTCAGCGTGAGGTGCTCTAAGTGTGACTCCATGCGCTACCTAGTTATCTCCTGAAAGACACGTAAAACATTTGAATCAGTATAAACTGAGTGAGTTCACAAGTTTTAGTAACTTGATAAATCGTATTGCATCATAATCTTGATAAAAATCATTCTGAAACATAATTCTGATAGCATCATTAAAACTCATGCTTGGTAAAACATAGTTCTATCAACACATTCTGATAAAATCGTTCCGCGGGTTACGCGCGAACATTACTGGGAACTGTGCTCGTCTGTGTAAGTGGCGCTGCCACTACGAGCGAAATAAGTAATACCGTCCCGCGGGTTGCGCGTGGACATTTCTGAAAAGCCGTGCTCGTCTGTGTAAGTGGCGCTGCCACTACGAGCGAATAATACTGTAATACCGTCCCGCGGGTTACGCGCGGACGTTGTGCCGGAAAACAAGGCGCTCGTCTGCGTAAGAGGAGCGACCTCTACAAGCGGGCTCAAACCCATAGTACTGCCCCATGACCATACTAGGCACTCGTCTGTGTAAGAGGTGCGACCCCTACGAGTGGGCGGATCAAACCAGCAGTCCCTACCCTTAGAGTTCCAATGGTAAAGTGATCACTTACTCGAGTTCTGGCGCACATACATCGTAAATCATAGCTAACCGTTTGCATTGCTCATCATGAAACATAATTTAAACACAATCGTTTACATAACTTGTAAGTATACCATGATAAAACATTATTTAAGCACGTGTCACTCGCCCCGAAAACAGTTTAAAAATAGTGAAAACAGTGAAAATAGGGGCTGTGAGACTCACCTGTGGTTCTTGTTAAGGGATTAATCGAGATTCGGGTTTTCTTGGTGTTGGCCTTTGAATTGAAGGTCTAGAATACGATTAAATAACAAGAAGTATATATATTAAGATCAAGAAATAGGAGAATATAAGGGTTGGAAAGTAGATCTCAAGGTTATATTCTCGGCTTACCTAGTAACAGGATCGGAAATGAAAACAACGGATGCTTGGGAGATGATTAGTGCAAGTTTGCAGTTCTTAAGAGAGAAGTTTGAAGTGTGTTTGGGTGATAACTTAGGTTACATATTTATAGGCAAACTCAAGGGAACACAATCCCTTGCTTTAGGGGATCGTAATCTTTTAATATCTAGGTGTAATGATGATAAAGTATGGAAATTATTATTATTTATTTAAGAGTGGAGTAGTGGATAAAAGATTTTGATTTGATTTGGTCAGGACATGCAGGTCTGGGGTTGGTGAGAATAGGGTGGCTGACAGTTGACTTTTCATGTTACAGTGTGCTTTTTCAGGTACTTTTGTCAGTGTACAGTAAAAAGTGGAAAATCTCTGAAACACGCTACTGTTTCCTTTTGGGCGGGAGTAATCTCCTTACGTCTGGAGAATAGACTAAGTGTTCTGTGCATATCACTTTGCGCGCATAGCTTTCTGCGTGAAGGACATTTCTTCGCTGCGGGTAGGCACGTAACCTTCTCGCAGTTAGGGACATTGAGTTTCATTTGTAGATTCTCCAGGTGGTCTTGGTATTTCAACATAGTGATCAGTTATGTTGAAGTCAATTCCATCTTGGAGCTTCAGACAAACTAGCTCTCAATGTTCCCGCCATGCGGGGAGGTTAGTTCCCTTCCGCATGCGCATAAACGATTTTGGATGCACCCGCCTTAGCATCATGCGGGATGGTCAACCCATTAGACAACATAACGTTAAGGTACATGAAAATATAAAGCCAAAACATTCGCGCATGGCGCATATAATATATGCCCACGCTGGTTCTTAACATGGCGCGCTCGCGCAGGGCGCACATAACAAATGCACGCGCTGACTCTAATATGGCGCGCTCGCGCAGGGCGCACATAACAAATGCACGCGCTGACTAACATGGCGCGCTCGCGCAGGGCGCACATAACAAATGCACGCGCTGATTCTAACATAGCGCGCTCGCGCAAGGCGCATATAACATAATTACCTAATATTTAGGTTGATTACTTGGTTTAAGGGATTGGGAATTTACCGGGTGTCACATTCTCCCCCTGTTAAGCGAATTTCGTCCCGAAATTTAGGAGACGTTGCTGGCAGAAGCCATGCTCTGAAAGAGGTGTGGGTATTTCTTGCGTATTTGATCTTCTCTTTCCCAGGTGAATTCAGGCCCACGCCTTGATTTCCATTGAACCTTTACTAACTTGATTTTGCTTCTGCGTAACTTTTGTTCTTTCCAATCGGTTACTGCTATAGGTTCTTCTACGAAGTGCAGCTGTTTGTCGATGTGAATCTCTTCCAACGGCAAAATCAACGTTTCGTCAGATAAGCACTTTTTGAGGTTGGACACATGAAACGTATCATGAACTCCACTGAGTTCGGCGGGTAAACGGAGTTTATAAGCAACCGGACCGATCCTTTCCAGGATCTCAAATGGTCCAATGTAGCGCGGATTCAACTTTCCTCGCTTGCCGAAACGGGGGACTCCTTTCCATGGAGAGACTTTCAAAAGTACTCTATCCCCTACTTGAAACTCCAACGGTTTCCTTCGCACATCTGCGTAGCTCTTCTGTCTGTCGCGCGCTGTCTTAAGGCGATCCCGTATCTGAAAAATCTTGTCTGTTGTTTCTTGGATCAATTCTGGACCAGTCATTTGCTTGTCACCCACTTCAGCCCAGCACAGTGGGGATCTACACTTGCGCCCATACAAAGCTTCAAACGGCGCAGCCTTGAGGCTTGTGTGATAACTGTTGTTGTAAGAAAATTCAACCAATGGGAGATGAGTATCCCAGCTACCTCCGAAATCGATCGCGCACGCGCGTAGCATATCTTCCAATGTCTGGATTGTTCGCTCGCTTTGCCCATCCGTTTGAGGATGATAAGCTGTACTCATATCAAGACGAGTACCTAAAGCCCCTTGTAACGATCTCCAAAATCTTGAGGTGAACCGACTATCTCTATCAGAAATGATGGACACTGGGACTCCATGTTTTGAAACTACTTCTCGAATATACAATCGGGCTAACTTTTCCATCTTATCGGTTTCCTTGATCGGCAGAAAGTGCGCTGACTTAGTTAGCCGATCCACAATAACCCAGATCGTGTCGTAACCCCCAGGTGTCCTTGGCAGTTTGGTGATGAAGTCCATAGAGATTTGTTCCCACTTCCACATGGGAATTTCTGGCTGTTGAAGCAACCCTGACGGCTTCTGGTATTCAGCCTTTACCTTCGAACACGTCAGGCACTTACTGACATACGTCGCGATGGCGCCTTTAAGATTGGGCCACCAATACAGCGCTTTAACATCTTGGTACATCTTGTCTGCGCCAGGATGTACGGAATACCGCGTCTTGTGAGCTTCGTTTAATACTTGCTCGCGCAATCCTCCCCTGAGAGGGACCCATATGCGGTTAGCAAAATATCGAGTGTCGTTCTCTTTGATCTCCAAATTCTTAATCATACCTCCAAGGGATTCGTTTTTAACAAACTCTGGTTTCAAGGCTTCTTGCTGAGCGTCTCGGATGCGGGTAGAGAGATCTGTGTGAATGGTCAACCTTAGAGCCTTGACTCGTAGCGTTTCTATTCGCTCCTTCCTACTTAGAGCGTCTGCTACTACATTCGCCTTTCCAGGGTGGTACTTAATTTCACAATCATAATCATTCAACAACTCCACCCATCTTCGTTGCCTCATGTTTAAATCCTTTTGATCAAATATATGTTGAAGGCTCTTGTGATCCGTAAAGATTATACACTTTGTACCATAGAGGTAATGGCGCCAAATCTTTAGCGCGAAGACAACCGCTCCAAGTTCCAGATCATGCGTTGTGTAGTTCTTTTCATTGGCCTTGAGTTGGCGCGAGGCATACGCTATGACTTTGTCTCGCTGCATAAGGACACATCCGAGTCCCTGATGTGAAGCGTCGCAGTAAACGACGATGTCATCCGTCCCCTCGGGCAGAGACAGAATTGGCGCACTACATAACTTCTGTTTTAACATTTGAAATGCTGTTTCCTGATTTTCGCCCCAAACAAACTTCTTGTCTTTCTGAGTTAGCGCGGTCAGTGGTAGAGCTATCTTGGAGAAGTTCCCAATGAAGCGTCGATAGTAGCCAGCTAGTCCTAGGAATTGCCTCACCTCAGTTGGGGTTTTTGGCGCTTCCCAGTTTTCGATGGCCTTGACTTTGGAAGGATCAACGTGTATTCCTTTCTCGTTTACAACGTGACCGAGAAAGTGAACTTCTCTAAGCCAAAACTCACATTTGGAAAACTTTGCATACAACTTTTCTTTTCTCAACAATTCCAAAATCAATCTCAGGTGTTGCTCATGCTCGGCCTTGGTCCGAGAGTAAATCAGAATATCATCTATAAACACAATCACAAACTTGTCCAAGTATGGTTTGCACACGCGGTTCATCAGATCCATGAACACAGCCGGCGCATTAGTTAGCCCGAAAGGCATCACTAAGAACTCATAATGGCCGTATCTAGTTCGGAAGGCTGTTTTCGGCACATCTTCCTCATGGACCCTAAGTTGGTGGTATCCTGACCGTAGATCTATCTTCGAATAATAACTGGATCCCTGTAACTGGTCAAATAAGTCGTCAATCCTCGGTAAGGGGTACCGATTCTTGACTGTCAGCTTGTTCAGCTCCCTGTAGTCAATACACATCCGGAAGGAACCATCCTTCTTCTTAACAAACAGTACTGGAGCTCCCCAAGGTGAAAAGCTTGGGCGTATGAAACCCTTATCCAATAGTTCCTGTAACTGATTGGATAGCTCTTGCATCTCAGATGGAGCTAATCGATAAGGCGCTCGAGCTACTGGCGCAGCTCCTGGGACTAAATCAATACGAAATTCGACTTGTCGCGGCGGCGGTAATCCGGGCAAATCTTCAGGAAAAACTTCTGGAAATTCGCGCACTACTGGTAAGTCTTCAATTCTTCGCTCATCTCCTTTCTTCTCTATGACATGCGCCAGGAAGGCGTAGCACCCTTTCCTTAGGCACTTGCGCGCCTTTAGGCACGAAATCAGTTTCGTCGCAACTCCCCTTCTTTCCCCTTGAATTACCAAGGTTTCTCCGTTCAACAGTGGGATCCGAACCTGCTTCTCATGGCAAATAACTTCCGCGCGGTTTTCGACTAACCAATCCATACCTACCACAATGTCAAAACTTCCCAAGTCTATTGGTAACAAGTTAATATTGAACCCGTGACCTCCCATGACTATAACACATTGTTCAGTTCTTTCGTTCGCGCATAACTGCCTTCCATTGGCTAGTTCTATAGTATAAGGCGTGTCTAGCCTACTGGTTGCTAAGCCTAGGGAGTTTTTAAACTCAGCAGATATAAAACTTAGGTCAGCGCCAGTATCAAATAAGACAGATGCAAAATGGCCGTTAAGCAAAAACGTACCGGTTACCACATTCGGCTCTTCTTTAGCTTCACCCGCGCCGATCACAAAAGCTCTCCCGCGAGCTTGGTTTCCCCTTTGCGGGCAATCCCGACTGAAATGCCCTGGCTTTCCGCATGCGTAGCAGTTGTCACTGGCTCCAGCTTCTTTAGCACGGCAATTCATCGTCTTGTGCCCTGGCCTGTTACATTTGGCGCACGTGACGCTCGCGCATTCACCCTCGTGGTGAAACTTGCATTTGTTGCACCATGGGTAAGGCCCGCTGTATCCTTTCCTTGATGGCTCCGCGGCTTGGATCGCGTAAACCCTTGCGCTTTCCTGCTTCTTGAACGGTGGCTGCTTGGAGTTGGACCCTCGGTGGTGAGAGTTCCATTTCCTCTTGGAGTCAGAGGTTCGCTGCTCGTTTCCGCGCGTAGTTAACATACCCGCACGGACCGTGTCCCTTGTAAGGGTGATGGCCCGCGCTACCGCCTCATCAAAGGTTGGAGGCGCTGCGGCGTTGAGCGGAACCCTAACAACAGGAGGTAACCCAAAAATATACCTCTCGATCTTCTTTTCCTCCGTGTTTGCCATGTCTGGTACCAACTGGCAAAGCTCGTTGAACCGGTTGTTGTAGGCGTCGATATCCGTTCCTACCATGGTGTGGTTCCAGAATTCCTGCTGCAGACTCTGGATTTCTGCGCGAGAGCAGAACTTTCTCATCATCATTTCCTTCAGTTCTTCCCAGGTCTTGTGAAGAGCAACTTCTCGCCCCAAAGTCTTCACTTGAAGCTTCCACCAAGACGAAGCTGCTTCTTGGAACATGCAGGTCGCGTAAAGGACCTTCTGGTTCTCACTACATCTGCTAATGGAGAGAACTGTCTCCATATTGTCAATCCAGTTGTAGAGCCCAATGGCCCCTTCGGTACCCTTGAATGGCCAAGGCCTACAGGCCATAAATGTCTTATAGGAGCACCCTTTGTCCAAGGCTCCTGAATCGGGTTCTGGGGTCTCGTTCTGACGACCCTGACTTGATTCGGCCTTGCTGGCCTCATGTGTCGCAATCGCCTGCGCGATTATTTCCGCGAGTTCCTCGGGTGTCATGGTAATTCCCTTGGCTCTGGTTGGAGGCATTCTCGCTTTAAAAGAGTGAAAATATATTAAACTTAGCGCATGTACTCTGAGCACATAATGTTCTTTATCTTTATTCACTAGACACTGTGTGACCCGTGTTCCTAAGTGTGTGTATAGTTACTTTTGAAAATATTTTCTTTGAAAAAATATTTCATGCGATTCCCCAACGGTTATAGTCTAGGTTAAAACTTCTTTTCCTAGTTCGCTATAACCAGTGCTCTGATACCAATCTGTCACACCCGGCCCTGAGCGGCGGAAACAGCCGGGCTGCGCGCGAGTGGGGATTGATAATTAAGCACGGGCCATTGCAAACATTCAAAGTAAGATTTTCATTGCGCATGAAAAGTTTAATACAAATACATTACATTGTTTAAAAATTACATAAAAACATCCAAGTATAAAAACTGTTGAAGATTTCCACGCCATATCCCCTTGCGCGGCGGGAACAACCACGCGCATCGAAGGGATATAACTAAAATCTTCCAAAAAGCTAGTTTTAGATGTTCAGCGTGAGGTGCTCTAAGTGTGACTCCATGCGCTACCTAGTTATCTCCTGAAAGACACGTAAAACATTTGAATCAGTATAAACTGAGTGAGTTCACAAGTTTTAGTAACTTGATAAATCGTATTGCATCATAATCTTGATAAAAATCATTCTGAAACATAATTCTGATAGCATCATTAAAACTCATGCTTGGTAAAACATAGTTCTATCAACACATTCTGATAAAATCGTTCCGCGGGTTACGCGCGAACATTACTGGGAACTGTGCTCGTCTGTGTAAGTGGCGCTGCCACTACGAGCGAAATAAGTAATACCGTCCCGCGGGTTGCGCGTGGACATTTCTGAAAAGCCGTGCTCGTCTGTGTAAGTGGCGCTGCCACTACGAGCGAATAATACTGTAATACCGTCCCGCGGGTTACGCGCGGACGTTGTGCCGGAAAACAAGGCGCTCGTCTGCGTAAGAGGAGCGACCTCTACAAGCGGGCTCAAACCCATAGTACTGCCCCATGACCATACTAGGCACTCTTCTGTGTAAGAGGTGCGACCCCTACGAGTGGGCGGATCAAACCAGCAGTCCCTACCCTTAGAGTTCCAATGGTAAAGTGATCACTTACTCGAGTTCTGGCGCACATACATCGTAAATCATAGCTAACCGTTTGCATTGCTCATCATGAAACATAATTTAAACACAATCGTTTACATAACTTGTAAGTATACCATGATAAAACATTATTTAAGCACGTGTCCCTCGCCCCGAAAACAGTTTAAAAATAGTGAAAACAGTGAAAATAGGGGCTGTGAGACTCACCTGTGGTTCTTGTTAAGGGATTAATCGAGATTCGGGTTTTCTTGGTGTTGGCCTTTGAATTGAAGGTCTAGAATACGATTAAATAACAAGAAGTATATATATTAAGATCAAGAAATAGGAGAATATAAGGGTTGGAAAGTAGATCTCAAGGTTATATTCTCGGCTTACCTAGTAACAGGATCGGAAATGAAAACAACGGATGCTTGGGAGATGATTAGTGCAAGTTTGCAGTTCTTAAGAGAGAAGTTTGAAGTGTGTTTGGGTGATAACTTAGGTTACATATTTATAGGCAAACTCAAGGGAACACAATCCCTTGCTTTAGGGGATCGTAATCTTTTAATATCTAGGTGTAATGATGATAAAGTATGGAAATTATTATTATTTATTTAAGAGTGGAGTAGTGGATAAAAGATTTTGATTTGATTTGGTCAGGACATGCAGGTCTGGGGTTGGTGAGAATAGGGTGGCTGACAGTTGACTTTTCATGTTACAGTGTGCTTTTTCAGGTACTTTTGTCAGTGTACAGTAAAAAGTGGAAAATCTCTGAAACACGCTACTGTTTCCTTTTGGGCGGGAGTAATCTCCTTACGTCTGGAGAATAGACTAAGTGTTCTGTGCGTATCACTTTGCGCGCATAGCTTTCTGCGTGAAGGACATTTCTTCGCTGCGGGTAGGCACGTAACCTTCTCGCAGTTAGGGACATTGAGTTTCATTTGTAGATTCTCCAGGTGGTCTTGGTATTTCAACATAGTGATCAGTTATGTTGAAGTCAATTCCATCTTGGAGCTTCAGACAAACTAGCTCTCAATGTTCCCGCCATGCGGGGAGGTTAGTCCCCTTTTCATGCGCATAAACGATTTAGGATGCACCCGCCTTAGCATCATGCGGGATGGTCAACCCATTAGACAACATAACGTTAAGGTACATGAAAACATAAAGCCAAAACATTCGCGCATGGCGCATATAATATATGCCCACGCTGGTTCTTAACATGGCGCGCTCGCGCAGGGCGCACATAACAAATGCACGCGCTGACTCTAATATGGCGCGCTCGCGCAGGGCGCACATAACAAATGCACGCGCTGACTAACATGGCGCGCTCGCGCAGGGCGCACATAACAAATGCACGCGCTGATTCTAACATAGCGCGCTCGCGCAAGGCGCATATAACATAATTACCTAATATTTAGGTTGATTACTTGGTTTAAGGGATTGGGAATTTACCGGGTGTCACAAAACGTATATGTGTCATTATTTTAATTTTTCCATATATGAAACATATAATCACAAAAGTTAATCAAGAACCACCAAACAAGCATTATAATAAATTAAGACATGATCATATAGACTTGTAATGTCCCTAAAAGAAACTACTAAGTTATGTAAAAGTTTACTTCAAGTACTTGATATTTATAGATGCAAGCTAATATCTCATCAATTTAAACCAATATTTATTATTAACTCATCAACTTAGATTAGTATATTCACGAAATGAAACCCAATTTCCATCAAATCACCAATTAATACTCATTGATGCATCCATTCAATGACGCTTTCGGTTTCACAAACACCATCACTAGCCTTTTTTCAAGTTAACTCACATATTATTCCTAGCCACTCTTTGCAGCCAAACATTCAATCTACCACTCTTCTCACAACAAGTATGCATATTGTTAATTCCATCTAACACTTTCAGAATGTTAGAAACAAACATTCCCTCTCGCGCACTTTACAAAGACAACAGGCACAAGTACCACTATTCGGGCCACCCTATTCAATATTTTTTTACATTATATGTGAATACCGGTTATGCTGGGTAAAATCTTAGTTTTACGCAACAAATTTAAAAGGTAGTTAATATAAGGATTAATTTCATATATACTCTTATAAACATTACAAATATCATATATACCCAAGCAAAACTTAATATATCATATATACCCTTACAAAGTATAAAATATCATATATGCCCTTATAAACACAATTAAAGTATCATATATACCCAGTTAATTAATAATAATTTAATAAATGACCATTTTACTGTTACTTTTTAAAAAATTTAACTTTTATTTATGCCCATTTTAACGAATATACCATTCTACCCCTTTCTATTACATAATGTGTTTATACCCTATGTTATTATTTTAATTTTAATTGACGTTTCTCACCTTTAATGACAACCAAATCGTCTCTCGTCACTACTTCAAAATTACAAACGATTCGAAGATTTATCGCATCAAATGGTCTACACTATAAACCTTTTATTGCTTCTAATCAAACATGAGTACTATGGTCTTTTTAAATTTTTTAATGAATTGATATATTAATAACTTTGTAAGGGCATATACGATTTTTTAGTTTTGCATGAGTATATATTATATTTGCGATATTTGTAAGGATATATATAAAATTGCACCTTAATATAATCATTCTCTATACACTAATTAACCAATTTGTCCGGTATGTGTGTGAATAGAACTCGAATTTTGATGGTCCATGGGTGAAATGGATGGGTCGTTTCGGAGGATTGGGGTAGGAATGATCAAAAATATATTATTTCTAATCTTCATGGAGTCATGAACATTAATTGCAAGTAAATGTGCTATTAGAGAGGACGGGGCACCCATATAAATAGAGTGAATGGCTTCCAAATCACATGGCAACACCACCTCACACAATGAAGGTGAGGTGCGTGACTTCATTTTATGACAAATGTTTGCCACACAAAATTGATTCATTGTTGACCATTGAAAAATTAAAATGAATTAATAAAGTTTTAAGTATTTGTGGGTAGGTGTTGGCCAGTAATTTTGTGGTTTATGGGTAATTAAGGGTAGAAATGAGGTAACAATACATGATTGACTGATGCATGAGTAATACCCATGAGTGCCCATTCTCTCCTTACATCTTAAATATGTACATGCACCATTTTGATACACATATTTGATAAGATACTAATGAAATAAGAAAACCCGCACCAAGAATGCCCCATGACAAAAGCAAAACTCATACACCACTAAGCAACACTAACACGAGTTCTGCTTCAAGAAAGGATTCATTCTCAAAATGTCCAAAAGGACCAGACCCTGGTACACTCATAACATATTTCATTACTCATATGATTTAACTAAAATTTATACAGTTTGTTTTTATTAACAAAAATAACACTATTGGTTGTTAGCAACACCCACACCCACTTCAAACACAACTAAACTACGGTTAAAGATCGGATGTCCTATCATGTTGCTAAGAAACATTGCCCCATCAAACGTCATAGACAAGGGAACAAGGCTATATGCAAGGCATTCAAGCGTAACGCGATTGACACTAAGATAGCTATCGGGAACACCAAGGAAAAAGAGTATTTCTACTAAAGTATCACACTCACCGTATCAGCAGACGACATGTTAGGCGTAACATTGCTTTTGAAATAATACCGTTTGCTGAGGTTATTTTAAAATTATTCTGGTATTGCTATCTTACTAACTACCTGGATTGTTTCACTTATATCTTATGTTATTGATATTTTTAATATTACTTCATGAATCAAAACCTTATTGTTAATGTTGCGTAGATTTAATCGAATATAAAAAAAAGTAGTATATTTTCTAAATCACATCATTAAATCATTTTACACTAACTAAATTGTCTTAGAAATATCAATAATAAAATTTAACTATTTTTCTAAGTAAATCTGACAAGAGTATCATGAATACGGTGACACAGTAAATTTTAATTTTTGGTGATGTAGAATGTGTGTGAATAAAACTTGAATTGTGATTGTCCATGGGTGAACATGGATGGGCCATTTGGGTGGATTCGGTTAGGAATGGTGAAATATATATTCTTTCTAATCTGCATGGAGTCATGAACATTAATTCCAAGTAAAGATGTTATAACATGGTTGCATGCCAGGTTCTCTTCATGGAATATTAACCACTCTTACACGATTACAAATTATAATAATAACTCATTAGTTTATATTCATATTATATATTTAAGAAATGAAACTGACACTTTATCAAGTGACCAATATCGAAATTAAGGGAACAAGGCTAATATGCAAAGCGTTCAAGTGTAGTGTGATTGACGCTGAGATAGCTATCGGGAACATCAAGGAAAAATATGTTTCTACCAAGGACAACCCTCACCATAACTGAAGATGACATGTCAGGCGTATAACATTATTTTAAAATAATGTCGTACGTTGAGGTTCTATTAATAATTGTCATGTCTTGCTATCTTACTAACTACTTGGATTGTTTCACTTTTATCTTATGTTTCTTTCTGGTATTTTTAATATTTATCTTATGAACCAAAACCTTATTCTCAATTTATGTGAACTACCCTTTGAGTCCACTAATATCTTCATGGAGATTGCATATGGTATTTTTTATGGTGCGTTTTCTACTTTGCTCACAAACTCTAGGAAAGTTGTAAAGCTGAAGAGATGACAAGAATTACCATATCTTCTAGGACTGCTATACCTTACCACTTTGAGTACTTGTAATGTTTGATATCATTATTCTTTTTATTTGTAAATAAATGTCCTTAATTTAAGCATGTAAAATCATTGTTGATGGTAGGTTTTGAAATTTTAATCAATATAAAGGATTGAATGTGTGTTAATTTGTGAGTAGTTAGAGTTGAATTTATCTAGGAGATGAAAGAAATACTCAAACAAAAGTCAATTAAGCTATTTGTTCACGAATGATATGATGGGTAAAGAGGTGGGCATACGCGAGTTGGTTGTGCACATGCATACTGGTGTATGCATATATATTGGATCGATGATGTTATAAAGTAAGTGATACTTGCATAAACAAAAACTTTCTACTTGGTGCCTTACAAACTGTCAAGCAAGAATATTAACAAATATTTCACAAAACATGATGTATCCAATATATATGCATCTATTAATATTTTAGCCCCCCCCCCCCCCCCCCCCCCCCTTCATCCACACGTGCACACACACAAAAAGAAATGCAAAAATGTGATCGCACTTACAACCCATTACACACCACGCCAAACACTACAAACCAATACAAGGAGATAAGTTACTCGAACCCGCAGCAACGCGCAGACACTTTTGCTAGTTTAAATAAATTATTAAATTCGGTCATTGAAATATAGCTGGCTAGAAGAGAATGATTCATGGTTAATAACGTATATTTTTGAGTAATTTTTTTTTAATTTATCCATTTCAGACGGACTTGAAAGAAAATTCATAAATAAGCTACATTTTATTCATCCTATAAACGGTGGACGGAGTGCCAGTGGCGAAGCTTGGACATACACGTCGAGGGGGCCTGACTCAATATGTATAAAAAAATTCATAGACTAGAGGGGACGGGCTCAAAATTTCGGTCGGAAACGGGTGAATTTATACAATGTATAAAAACTTTCAGCTGAAAAGGAATAAATTTACACCGCCGAGTGAAAAAAAGGAGGCCGGACTCAAAGTTTCGATTGGAAACGGGTAAATTTACATTATGTATAAAAATTTTCGAGCAAAAAGTGGATAAATTTACACTACCGAGCAAAAAACCAATGGGGCCGGGCACAAAATTTCGGTTAAAAATGGGTAAATTCACACTATGTATAAAAGTTTTCGGCCGAAAAAGGATAACTTTACACTACCGAGCGAAAAAAACGGAGGAGGCCGGGGCCACCCCTGGCCCAACTAAAGCTACGCCCCTGCGGAGTGCCCAATGACGGAGGCGGGACCCGAGGGAACAACAGACCCGAAGGAAACAAACTTTGATCGGGGTAGTGATACCGAATATCCCGATTCACAACGGTGACACTCCCACCACCTACATGAATGTTTACACTCGAATGCCAAATATTTTACACCATTACTGATAAAAGTTCAAGACTCGAATGCCTAATACAAAGTTTCAAAAACTTGTAGTATTTTGCGACCATTTAATGGCTAGAAATTAAACAATAAACAAATAAATAATTCACATTTCTCCACCATTTAGTTTTGGAAACAAAACTTAAATTCCGTTGCTAATCTTCATACTGAAATTTACCTGATATGATCGTTATAATTATACGAAACTCCAGTCGCTAATGTCAATCTCAATTTATTTGGATCGCAAAACTCATTATCAGAGAAAGCATTAGTGACAATCAAAACCATACGCAATATCGTCTTTAGTCCTTTACACAACAAATGGTGTTTCTGTTGTAGTGTTCATATATCAATTTCGGTTTTTATTTCAAAACATGCCAAGAAAACAAAATAATGGTTTTTAAATGCCAGATTGTGAATATACCAAAGGGCTTTGGTCTAGCCGTATTAGTGATCCCTCTGTTCTAGGAGATGAGGGTCTGATCTATACAATACGATATTAGAGGATGTGTATGAAACCGAATAACCTAACTATAACTCAAATAACCGATGTAACTGAATCAAAATAATCAAACTCAATAAAAAATGGATAGTTTGGTATTATATTATTTTCATAAATCAACTTTTCGACCGATGTCTATGTTTAAAATACTGAAAAAATGTATTGAAAAATTTAGATATACACTAATTACAATTAAGGTTGTTAAGAGAAAGAGTTAAAAAGAATGGTAATGTTAAAATACAAAGGTAGACAAAAATGAGAAGTGTGAGAAGGATTTTTAACCACACAAAAAACCTCTTAAAAATAAATTAAGAAAAATAATAAAAAAATCATAACTCAAAATATAAATAAAAAAACGAAAAAAATAAAAAACCTAAAATGTTTCCGCCATCATTCCCGTTCAAAAAAAATTAAAAATAAAATAAAAAAAATGACGAAAGGACACAATGGTGTGATCAAAGACACAATGACGAAAATAAACAAAATACACAATTATAACTACAAAAAGACACAATAGATCGCAAAATATAACACAATGCCGAACAAAATATAGAACAATATGGAGTAATATAACACAATATAAAAAAACACAATGTTAAGGAAAAAAGACACAATCAATACGGAAATAAATACAAAACGCAATGATAAACAAAAAGACACAGTGACTTTTTCACTTACCATTGTGTTTTTTTATGAGAACGAGAAAAACGGTGGAAATATTTTTGTGTTTTTTATTTTTGCCGTTTTTTTATTAAATTTTGATTTATGATTTTTTTATTTATTTTTGTTAAATTTATGTTAAAAGGATTTTTTGTGCAGCCATAATCCTTATACTTAAAAATTCACTCTTTTTGTTTATCATATAAAATAGGATAGCATGTGTCTATAAAAAGAAGCCCCCATATTCGCTAGGCCCCTAGTCTATAAAAATTAGAAACTAGTCAAGCTAGCTTAGTTTTTAATCAATCATTTGTTCGTCCATTTTTAGGCTCAACTTCATGTTTTGGCCTTTTTTAGGGGTCCAAAGTTTTCAAGTCCAATAGTAAAACGAAGAAAAAGCGAACCTGAACTAAATACACTATAAAAACCATACACACCCATATGGTATTAGATAGATTAAATAGGTTTAGTTTAGAGGGATATTTGTCAATTTTATGTCCTCCAAAAATACAAATTTCATAAAAGTTTAATTATTTCAATCAATATCAAGACTAGTTATTGTGAAGGGTGATGGCAAGGCGTAACGCCTACGTGGTCGAACCTTAACGCCAGGTGCACCACTCTACGATGTTAAAGGCAAGATGTTATGGCTAGTTTGTTAGCACAATAACGAACTTGATAATGAGAAAAAGTAGGGCCATCAAACTAAGAACCAATCAAACTTTTTATTTTTTTTCTCTGTATTTTCCCCCACCAGGGCCGGCTCAACGTTTTTGGAGACCTAAAGCTTACTAAATTGTTGGGGGCTTTTTCAAAATGATTTGATATAAACCCTCCTTTTTTTCCCGGGCTTGGGACCGGCAATAATAAACTAAAAAGCTTATAGTTGGTGGAGTTAAAAAAAACTGGGTTATTATTATTATTATTATTTTAGGTTTTACAATATTAGATGTGATCCTTTTATTGATTCTGTTAAAGCATCTCGTTCAATTTTCTTTTATCTTTATGAATTACCAGATTCATACTTTCGAATTCGATTTGACATTGTTAAAATGATTAATCCTAAAGCAATTATCAACCAACAATTGAAGAATATAATACAAGTAACTACTTGTTACCTAAAGACTAAAATATAATTCAATCCGTAAATCAGTTCAAGCAATTAAAGATGAAGCAGAGTACTAACCTGGTACTTAAAAGAATGCCAGAAGCCACAAATCAATTAAAATATAATTGACACTCACCAACAAAGTATCAGCCACAAAGCCACCTGGCTTGCCAATTGTGATCCAAAGATGCAGAATTGGGACCAAATACTTGAATAGAAAAAGCGAGATGAAGCATCGATTGAACTCTGAAGAACCGAGTATGGTAGCAATTGAAGAATGAAGATTACCATAATATAATGAAGCCCCATTTAATTGGAACGCTTGATGTTGGAAAGATGCAATCGTCGCATGCTTCCTTTGATTTTGTTACACTATAAAAACCATACACACCCATATGGTATTAGATAGATTAAATAGGTTTAGTTTAGAACATCATATCCATCATTTCACCGAGCTTCACATATGATATGATGAAGATGGTGCTCGCCGGAAACCTGCAACTCGATTTTCCGGCACGCAGACGATCCCAGAAGGTGGCTGGTGAGACACTGGTGGTAGTGGGGGCGGGGGTTGCGGTTTTGGGGCGGGTCGGGGCGGTGAAATGGTGGATATGGTGTTCGCCGGAAACCTGCAACTCGCCGGAATACTCAAATTCATATGTGAAGCTCGGTGAAATGATGGATATGGTGGTTTGAAAGACGAGATAGTTGGAAAACTCAAATTCACCGGAAAAAAGAGGTCGCCGGAAAAACGAGGTCACCGGAAATGGAGGTTGTGTGTTAAAAATAAATTTTCTGTTTTACCCCCTCAACTATTTTGAATGACATTTTTAGTCCAAAACATTAACGAGGTTAGTGTCCATTTAGACGGGGAGTGATACAGAAAAATAGGGTGAAAGTTGGGAGTGGTAGGTGACAAATCGAAAGTTGGGAGTGTTATCTACCAACGAGGGAAAGTTGGGAGTATTAAAAACCAATATCCCTAGTTTAGAAGCTATCAAAAGATAGTTAAATGGAAATTCTTTTACTTGTTCACATGAAAGAAATTTAAAGAATTTGGTTTGGGCTGACCAGATTATGTATTGGGCTGCAAGTTTTATTTAGGCCCAGTTCTGCTTTCGCCTGCAAATCGGCTTCCAAATATGTGAATGAACACATGACACATGTATGATGTATAGGTTGTTAAACTTCCGTGCCCGACAAGTATTTATGGTAATAATACACGAGATCATTAGATTTGAAAGTTGAAACCAAACACCCTACTAGAGGTGCATATTTTTGGTTTATACCAAGCCAGTTCAGGTTAAAACCGAACCAATTCTTAGTCAAACCGTTAACGACACCTATAATATATGAAGAGGGTTGATTGGGTGACGTGGAGCCGTTTATGCTCTTTCGAGTTGTGTCAATACGGAGAGCATTTTCACTAAATACGAACATCAAAGCGTTTATAATTACACGCAAACACAAAATATTATATACATAATTTATTTACGATTTAACGATTAAGCATGAACAATCGAACTAGACGAGGCAAAGTCGATGATTCAACACATAAACAACAAGTTTACAGATTGAAACCGAATCCAACCTCTTCATTGTCCCTAACTTTCACACACACACAACAAACACAGAACGAAAAACAAGAACACCCAACAATAAACGCTTCAAAATGCTTACAACTTCGTCAATTCGGGCACTCCATCTTCTTCTTCTCAGTTTCTGAATCCATTAAATCATTCATAGGTTTCAAGAAGGCTTTTCCAAATCTGCAAAAGCTTCCATCACAAATTAGTAACTAATTTCATTAATAAATGTTACTGATTACTAACAATAGATTCAGATATAATACTTAAGATCGTTAAAAATCACGAAACAAGCCGAGCTTTTTCGAGCCTGAGCCTCAATTAAAGCTGGTTTACTTATTGAGCCCAAGCGCGAGCCTTGTATGAGAAGCCCGTTTAGGCTCGTCGAGCCTTAAAGAGCCATAGTTGTCAATAGGGAATAGCGACGACCCACCTATACGCTACATAGCGATAGCGATGAAATGACGAGAACTATTTAATGTTTAGCGATAAGGCGGAACTGGTTGAGTTTGGTGCCGTTTAATAGACTTTAATGCCTAAAAATCAGGTTTTCAATATTTCAGGGAAAAAAAACTAATTTTCGCACTATGAAGGCGCTAAACATCAAATCGCAAGAAAAAACCTGTACACTATGAAACGCGCTATAGCGAGCGCTATTCTCACTATTGACAACTATGCTCTTTCCTGTGTATTTTTAAGTTTTACCTCGTCTTGACTTCTATGTATGAATTTCACATTGCACAGCCAAACACGAGCCAATCTTTAGCCCTCATTTAATGTCTTAATTGTAAAAATAATTAACATCTATAAGCTAGTTAATAAATAATAAACTAATCAAGCCCGAGCTTGTAAAAACAACTCGAAAACAATCCAATCTCAAACTCAAGCTCTCGTAAGCCAATCTCAAACTCAAGCTCTCGTAAGTCAAAATAACCTTCACTTAATCCTAGTCAAGCTCGGGCTTTGCTACGATACAGATCTATTCCAACATTCAACTAACAACCTATTTGTTTATCCGACCCTAATCCATTCCGACCCTAACCCGTTTCAACCCCTGACCCGTTCAACCCAACCAAAAAACGTAAATAAGATAATTAATAACAATAATAATAATAATAATATTCTAGTCGAGCCAGGGCTTGAAAAAACGACTCGAAACAAGCCGATCTCAAGCTCAAGCGCTCGTAAGTCAATTAACTAACAACCTGTCTGTTTATCCGACGCGTCATGAAACTCGGGCTCCTCTTCGGGGACGGGACGCAACGACCCGTCACTCCCGCCATTAACCCTCAAGGGCGATCCAACAGCCACGGTGTCACCATCCTTATCATCACCATCAGGAAACCTAACCACGACCACAGGACACACACAATGATGCACACAGTAATCACTCACACTCCCAAGCCTCCTCCGCCTTTGACTTTGACTTTTGTCCAACCTTCTAGAAGCAGAAGAACCAAACCCACGGCTACCCATGATCACCGCACTTAGCCCCAAGCGTTCAACCTCCAAACACAAGCGTTCCTTCATGTCATGGTCTTTGACGATATGGGTTTTTGTAGCTGATGTTGGCGTCGATTAAGGGTTTGGCGAGGTCGTGGGTTTTGGTTAAGGTGAGTGAGTCGAAGTCGTGGTGTTGGTTTTGGGTTTTGTCGTCTGGGCCCCAGTCGGCGCCGTAGAGGAAGGAGGTGGGGCTGACGTGGAGGAGGATGACGTGGTCGTCGGGACGGAGGTAGTTTTGGACGGCCCAGTTGACGGCGTAGGCGCTCTCGTCGCTTAGGTCAACGGCGATGGCCACTTTGCGTTGACTTCCGGGGGTTAATGTGGGTTTTTGGAAACGTGGAGATGATGGTTGGACGGTGATTGCTGGTGGTGGTTGTTCGGGGTACCGTCATTATTGTTGAAGATTGGATATGAATAATAATAATAATAATAATAATAATATGAAGTTGAAGGTTGAAGTGTCGATGATATGTGAAGTTGTCGAGGTGTAATGGAGAGAGAGTCTAGAAGGTTGAAGAAGAAAGTGGGGAGATGATTCGGTGTTGATGGTGCTTCGTAAGAAATGGTGTTGGTGGGGGGGGGGGGGGGGGGGTGAGTGGAGATTAAATTACCGTGTTAATTATGTAAATCAAGTAGTGTGATACATACAATATTTGTAATGCAATATTAGATACATGAATACTTATATTCATGAAATCGATCAATGAAATCACATCACAAGATCTCGAAATCGTCAATACATATCCAATTAATTATTGGTTCACCGAAATAAACAGCTTTGGATCGTTAATCGATTAGCTTTTTACTTTTATTCACGAAAACTGTTTTGAGCGTTTTAGTATTTTTTGCTGAGCGTTTTAATATTTTGGCTGAGCGTTTTAGTATTTTTTGCTGAGCGTTTTAGATTTTTTTGTCTTTGAGCGTTTTGTTTTTGCCTTTGAGCGTGATTTGCCTACATATCGTATGTTAGACAATTATTGTACATTAACCTCACCCGATATATATTTATGTTGTAATTACACTACACTATAATTACACTATGTTTTATAATAATTTATAGAATCTAAAAAAAGAGGGATATTTTAGAAATATTTTTCTAAATTAGACTATTTTGGGTATTTTTCCCTTTCTAAAATGAAGATAAATTTTTGAAAGTGTTATATTTTGTTAAATTAAAGAGTAAGAAATAATAAAGGGGATCTGAATGCTCGAATATTTAAAAGTTTAAAGGTTAAAGTTTAAGAAGATATAAAAGGTGTATAAAATGTACTTTACTGAAAAGGTGAACATAAAAATAAATCAAATAATGTTGATGCTTAATGTTTTTTTAAAAGACAAAATGACAAAAGACGTCATTTATGTTTGCACGGTTTTTCAATGGACGTCCTTTGGCAAAACTTTAATGACAGAAAACATCCTTTACGTTCAAAAAACGTTGCACAGTTCATCCTTTTCACTAACGAGGGTTATTTTACTAGTTAAATCTAGTCATGTGCACCTCATGTGAGGGCAATTTAGTCTTTTTACCCTCTAAGGGGTGATTTGTGTAATTAACTAAAAATCTTAGGCTTTAAATAAACAAAAGCTTTTTTTAACCATCATCTTCTTCCCCAACTATTCATAACCCACCATCAACACCACAACCAAACACCAGCCACCACCCATCATCATCATCATCCCATCCAACCTCCCACAAGTAGTTATGCAAATCAGATCCTAATTTCCAGGATATTGACCTGATTGATTGACGATGATGATGATGATGATGATGATGATGATGATGATGATGATAATAATATCATCAAAAACAATCCTATCTGACCTAGTCAAAACCTTAGCCAAATTCAATTCTGACACAACTTCATCAGAGTCCTCGAAGTGTCCCGTAAATCCGACCACCCGTTTGCAGCCACCATAGCCCACCATCAACACCAAAATTAAACACCATTACACTACCCACCATCACTACCAGCCACTATCATCATCTCATAAACCATAATCTACCAACCGGTTTTTCTTTTCCGAGATAAACGGAATATTCCGGCGAATCTAGTAAACAATTCTGTTTATCTCCAAGTATTACACCTGAGCTACAACAATCGCATCGGAACCCTCCCGCCGGAGCTTTTTACACGCCCGTCGTTACAACAGCTAACCCTAGCGTACAACAAGTTCCAATGGGTTCAAATTCCGGCGAACTGGGGGCGTAATAGTGAACCGGAAGCAATATGTTCCTATCGAGGAATGTCGAACAGATATAGGCATGTCGCACAGATCTGGGTTATAGGTTTTCTGATAATTGATAATTTTGAAGAAGACATGAAATAGAGAAAACAAAAGGGGTTGAAGATGGATCACAAAACCCTTACTTACACAGACTTGGTGGTGGTCGGTGGTGGTATGTGGCGGTGGCCAGTGATGGTCTCTTGATGGTATAAAGACATAGAGTAGAGAGAAAGAACGAGTTGATTTTGGGTTTTAAGGTTTGAATACGAGAGAATCTGGATTATCAGATGAATTGTGTTTAGGGTTTAATTTGGGGGATTTGGGTATTTTTAAGATGATAACCTGTAGGTTGAAAGCAAGGGTAGAAGAAAGAAGAGAAAGAGAGAGAAAGAGAGAGAAAGAAGAGAGAGAGAGAGAGAGAGAGTGTGGGTTGTAAATTTTATATATTTTAGTTTTAATTATTAAATAAATTATAAAATTACAAAAGTACCCTCATGTGCAAGGCACATGACCAGATTTAACCAGAAAAATTAACAGGGTTAGTGTCAAAGGACGTAACATGATAACGTTTTTAAGAATAAAGAATGTTTTCTATCATTAAGTTTGCCAAAGGACGTCCATTGAAAAACCGTGCAAACATAAATGACGTCTTTTGTCATTTTGTCTTTTTGAAAATATGAGAAGTAATTATGGGGGTGTTTTAAATGCGTCAAGGTGTTATTAACTTGTAACATACTCCACCAATTAATTAGAACCCAAAGTAAATGCTAACAAAGCATTGTGTCACCATCACATCATTTTAGTATTAGTATTTGGTGTTTGTATTGTTGCTTATGGTTCATGTTGGGTGTAGATTTTTTATCCTCAGGATGAGCTACGATTCAAGGATTCTGAGCTATCCTGTCAACGCTAATATTCCGAGGATGATATTTAACTAATTCAATTGTTCCATATTACTTTTATTTGTTTTGCAGATAAGATCACGTGATAAATATGCTAATATAAACGTGGATTTACAACGGCTAGTACTTGAACTTCGTCAATTGGAACGTGGGCAAGCAACGGATTATGGAAGAAATAGTCTAGGGTTTCCGGATTATTCGGGATATCAGTTGTAACTTTTTCTCATATAAACGAGCTGATAATATCATTAGAACAAACACCTTCACTTACCTAGCTACTAGTATACACTGTAACACATAGTCTTCGATCACTTATCAGCTCCACCACTTGTAACCACCATTTTATTATTAATAAAAGTGACAGTGATAGTTTTCACCGTCCGAGGGTTTTTTGTGCCGGAGATTATCATAAACAAGGGCTTTTTCCCTCGTAATCACATCACTGTGTTCAATCGTTTTACTATCAAGCACCCCACCTCACACACTAATTTGATCAAAAGTTAGTTTGTTAATTTTTGACCGAAACAATTTGGCGCCCACCGTGGAGCAAACGGTGCTTTGATCATTATCAACTCTCAAACTAAACCCTACTCTCAACATCCACAACATGTCTTCCCAACCAAAGATTGTCTCTTCTCCTGTCGCGGCTTCGGATTCCCCTGCGAGGCCTTCTATGCCTCCTCCTCCTGCTGGTGTTATTCCGAAGAAACCGGACAACACTCAGAAGAAAGCTGCCACTCCGGTGTTCGCGGGAACGAGACCAACTCCCCAGGATCCCATTACGGTATCTAATAATGAACTTTTGTCCATATATAAGCGATTACAAGAACAGATGGATCGCCAGAACAAGACCTACCAGATGCTGGTGAAGGAACTGGAAGATATCAAAAAAGCCAAGAAGCCGGCGGAAGAATTCACACCATTAGTCCCGAGATATCTGGATTTCACTCCTCCAGGATCCTCAGGATTGGTGCATCCGGATTCAACCACAGCGTACAACCCCGGATCCTCACTCTTCCAGCACTCTGGGTCTGCAGGACTGTATTCATCCGGATCCCAAGGATACTTGCATGCATCCTTTGCTGGGCTGTTTCAACATGCAGGATCCTCAGGATTGTCGCAGCAGGGAGAATCCTCAGGTCCTTATCAGCAGGCGTTATCCTCAAGATTATCACAGCAAGGAGGACTCACAGGATCGTTCCAGCAGTCCGGACCTTCAGGATTGTCCCACCAGACGGGATCCTCAGGTCCTTATCAGCAGGTGGTATCCTCAGGATTTCCGCAACAGGCAGGATTCTCAGGAGTGCCTCCATCAGAATCCTTCAATCCTCAACAGCCATTTGCTCATACTCAGCAATTTGCAGGGTCCTTTGAGATGCACCAGGGAGACTTCATCCCGATGCAGGCTAACACTTCGGCCACTCCATTTGTCACTCCAGGAAATACTATGTTTGGGAATACCAGCTACAACACCCAAACCGTTTCTCAGAATATCAATCAGGGTAACACTTTCAATACAATTCATTTTAATGCTAATCAAGGATTTTTGAAGGATGCAGGCATAAGTTCAAGTTTAGCCCGGGAATTACAGAAGCTTAAGGACATGATATCAAATGTTCCTGGTGTAATCCGTCCCATAGCTGAAGTCCCCACTGATAGTCATAGAGTATCCCGATTTGTGCCATCGATTAGTGATGTACAAATTCCAAAACGGTTTCAAACCCCAAATATGAAACTGTATGATGGTTCAACGGATCCTGAGGAACACGTTGCACATTATAGAGAGCGTATGGAGATCAACCCAATCCCTATGGAAATCAAGGAAGGATGTCTTTGCAAGGGGTTTGGATCTACCTTGACCGGAGCAGCCATGAAATGGCTACTGAGTATTTCTCCTAATACTATCACTTCCTTTTCTCATTTAATTAACTTGTTCAATAACCAGTTTTCTTGCAGTAGAACATTTGAGAAAATGACATCTTTACAGGGTTACCCAGAATCCTGGGGAATCCTTAAGAGATTTTATTACCAGGTTTAGCAAGGAGGCACTGAAAATTCCAAATCTAAACCCGGCTTCGGCAGTGGAAGCTCTTAAGTTGGGGTTAGAAAAAGGCTCCTCTTTCTATGATGATCTTGTTATGACTCCATTCAGGTCATTAGACGAAGCAAGAAGCAGAGCTCTGAGGTTTATCAGGCTAGAAGATGACAAGAAAAACTATAAGATCGGTATCGCGAAGTACGATCAGATGAACAGGAAGGTCGAATCCCCGGGAAAATCATACCGATTAAAGCCTTACTATAAGCCTGGTAACCCGAGGATCAATGCAGTAGATGATGAAGATGATGAAGAATATCCTAAGGTCTTTGAATATTGTTTTTTTGTGGATATTGGTGGATTAATATGTGCCATGCAGGATGTAGGTGAAAAAGCCAGGTGACCAAAGAAGATGGAAAAACCAGGAGCCTACAAAGACAAATCAAAGTGGTGTGCCTTCCACGAAGACTTTGGACACTTGACTGATGATTGCGTTGCACTCAGAAGGGAGATTAACTATCTTCTCAGCAAAGGCCATTTGAAAGAGCTACTTAACCGAAGAAGGGAAATGAAAAAAATCCTGAAAATATTCTTGAAAAGGCGACTCCTCCACCAATAGACGCAAGAACAATCATGTTCATATTCGGAGGATCTGACATCTGTAGAACATCTTATTCTGCTGCAAAAAGAAATGCTGATCAAAGGAAGTTAGAAGTGGCTGATAGACCAACAAAGATATCCAATCTCACTCAAGCAAAGACCATGACCTTCGATGAAAGCGATAGATTCGACATTCAGGATCCTTACCATGATAGTTTGGTAATAACATTATATGTGGCAAACCATTATGTGCGCAGGATCCTCGTGGATGGTGGAAGCTCTGTCAACATTATTCAATTGGATGTGCTGAGAAAGATGAATATTCTTGAGGATGAGATCGTTCCCAGTTCCTCATTGTTGGTTGGATTCAGCGGAGAGACTAAGAGCACTATTGGGGAAATAAAACTTCCAATATACGTCGAAGGGGTAAATAAAATACAAAAATTTTGTTTTATTGACTGCTTGTCTTGTTGCAATATTATATTAGGCAGGCCCTGGATACACGACATGAAAGCAGTCCCCTCCACCTACCATCAATGTGTGATACTCCCAAGCCCGTGGGGAGTTATCAAAATCATCAGCGATCAAGAAGATGCAAAGAATTGCTACACCTCTTCTATGAAGTGTACTGCCAAACCCCAACAGGCGTAGCAATTACAGAAGCCAGCACGAGACATAATGGAGGCCAGGGAACAAGAAATCAAAGAATTACTTCCTTATCCCGAGGATCCTGAAGTCAAGTGCTGATGGGAACAAGCATTCCTGAGGATATTGAGTCAAAATTGCTCAATTTTCTCAAGTCAAGACTGTTAACATTTGCTTGAAAATATGAAGATATGACAGGTATTTTCAAAGATATTATAACACATAAACTTGGAATTGATAATTCTTTCAGGCCAATCCATCAAAAGAGAAGAAAGTTTGCACCTGAAAGAAACACAATTATCCAAGAAGAAGTTGAAAGACTTTTGAAGGCAAATATGATTAAGGAAGTCCAATATCCCTGATGGTTAGAAAATGTGGTGGTTGTTCAGAAAAAGAATGGAAAATGGAGAGTTTGTGCGGATTTCACAGACTTGAATAAGGCTTAACCTAAAGACCCATTCCCTCTACCACACATCGATTCAATGGTAGATGCTACAGCCGGCCATGAGATGCTGACATTTATGGACGCATCCTCAGGATTTCAGCAAATCCAAATGGAGCCCTCAAATCAAGAAGACACAGCCTTCATGACTCCCACAGGTATTTATTGTTATATTGCTATGCCCTTTGGAGTTAGAAATGCAGGTGCAACCTATCAAAGGTTAGCTAACATGATGTTCAAAGAGAAACTGGGGGACACGATGGAGGTCTATATTGATGATATGGTGGTGAAGTCCAAGAAATCTGAGGATCACTTCAAAAATCTCAAGACGGCATTTGATATCCTCGACAAATATAACATGAAGCTGAATCCTGCAAAGTGCCATTTTGGAGTGAAGGCTGGCAAATTCTTGGGATATATGGTCACCAAGAGGGGGATAGAGGCAAGTCCATAGCAGATACAAGCTATCCTGAATCTGAAGTCCCAGCATCAGTAAAGGATGTTCAAAGGCTAACTGGCAGGATAGCGGCACTCAACAGATTCATATCCAAATCATCAGAAAAGTGCAAAGAATTTTATGATATCCTGAGGAAAAACTAAAGGTTCGAGTGGACCAGTAAGCATGGGGAAGCTTTGATGTCCTTAAAGGCTTATATTTCTTCTGCTCCTCTACTGGTAAAACCCGAAGAAGGTGAACCTCTATCTCTATATCTAGCTGTATCAAATAATGCTGCGAGTGCAGTTTTAGCCAAGGATCTCGAAGGTCAACAACATCCCATCTATTATGTAAGTAAAAGTCTATTGGATGCTGAAACCAGGTATTCTTATCTTGAGAAATTAATTTTAGCACTTATTATGGCATCTACTAAGCTTAGACACTATTTTGAAACTCATCATATTCTTGTTAAAATTAATTACCCTATTAAGTCTGTTTTGAGAAAACCAGAAATGTCAGGTAGGATGGCAAAATGGGCTGTAAAGCTGAGTGCATATGATATAGCATATGAACCTAGGACTGCCATCAAATCCCAGGCATTAGCAGACTTTGTGGCTAATTTCACCAGTGAACTTAAAGAAGAAGCAGACTTGGAAGTCCAACAACTTGAATAAACAAAAGATAAGTGGACTCTATACACTGATGGTGCTTTAAATGTTAGAGGAACATGTCTCAGGATCCTGCTGAAATCGCCACAGGGGGACATTATACCTCAATCCATATCCTGCGGATTTCAAGCCACAAATAATGAGGCAGAATATGAAGCTTTGATAGCAGGATTACAACTAGCAATCGACGTGAAAGTCAGTTTTATTCAAGTACATGTTGATTCATTATTATTAACCACTCACTTTAATGGTTCATATACTGTTAGAGGAGAAAAACTAATGAAATATTTAGAGCTAGTAAAAAAACTAGCAAAATGTTTCGAAATGTTTGATATTTCACAGATACCTAGAGAAGAGAATGTTGAAGCAGATGCCCTAGCATACCTAGCTTCATCTTTCAGAATACCGGAAGGTGTCAAAATTCCTATCATACATATCCTGAGCCAAGCAATAGAAGAGCAAGGTGTCAATGAAATATCAGAAGATGATGAAGATATGAGAGTCAAGAATCCTGAGGATAATGAAAATTCTTGGATTATCCCTATCAGGAGATATATTCAGGATGGAGTTATCCCCAAGGATGAAAACCCAAGAGCTTTTCGCACAAAGGTAATCCCATATACTATAATGAACGATATATTATACAGAAAATCTATGAAGGAGACTGTAGGAATCACACTGGGGGCAGAGCACTATTCTCCAAAATCCTGAGAACAGGATATTTCTGGCCAACAATGAAGAGGGATGCTATGAATTATTCTCAGAAGTGTGATGCATGCCAAAGACATAGCAACATTCTGCACCAACCAGCTGAACCATTGTATCCTATTATATCCCCTTGGCCTTTCATGAAGTGGGGTATGGATATCGTGGGAAAGCTACCAAGAGCCCCGGGAGGAAAAGTCTTTATGCTGGCAATGACAGATTATTTCTCGAAGTGGATTGAGGCTGAATCTTTTGTTCAAGTCAGAGAGAAAGAAGTTATCTCATTCATCAAGTGCAATATTCTGACAAGATTTGGAATCCTAGCAGAGATAGTGTGTGACAATGGCTCGCAGTTCATCGGCAAGAGGACCACCAACTTCTGTGCCAGTTGGGGAATCAAGATGATCACTTCAACACCTGTCCATCCTCAGGCTAACGGACAGGCCGAATCAAGCAACAAAATCATTATCAATAACCTGAAGAAAAAGTTGGGGTCTAAGAAAGGAAAGTGGGCCGAAGAACTACCTTTTGTTCTTTGGGCAGATAAGACCACTTCAAAGAATGCTACTGGTCAGACTCCTTTCTCATTGGTATTTGGAGTTGAAGCAGTTATCCCGACAGAGATGGTTATCGCTACTGCTAGAGTCAGTCATCAAAATCCCGAAGATAACACTCAAAGTCTACTTGAAGATCTAGATGCAGTAGAAGAGCTCAGGGATTTAGCAAAGATCAGAATGGCCTCTTATCATCAAAAGATAGCAAAGTCCTACAACAAGGATATCAGGGTTCGTAGATTCCAAGAAGGGGATTTGGTTCTTCGAAAAGCCTTTCAGAATACTACAAATCCTGCAGATGGAAAGCTCGCACAAAAATGGGAAGGTCCTTACTTGATTGAGTCAGAAGCAGGAAATGGGGCATATAGATTGTCTACTTTGGATGGTGCCTCACTGCCAAGGGCTTGGAACGCTATCCACCTCAAAAAATATTTTATGTAAGACTTCTATCCCGAAGATAATTGTTATTCTGAGGAATGTAATAGTAATGTTAAACAACTAAGGTATGTATTCGAATTTACATTTTTATTCATTTTTCAATATTATTATTCCTTTATCATGGTACTGACTTAAGCATCGGAGGGGTGTTAGCAAGGCTAACACCCACCCCTCACTTAGAATTAACTGTTTTATAGCCTGAAGACATGTGGTATCCCCACATGAGATGAAGTATATTTTGGGCCTTGTCGCCAGTATATTTTAGGCCTTGTTGCCAGTATATTTGGGCCTTGTCGCCAGTCTATTTGGGCCTTGTCGCCTGTTAAGGTATTGTTCGATACCTTCTAGGGTTTAAGGGGTTTTCACCTCTTCTTAAGATCTCCTGTAATGCACGTTTATTCGGCCATAGTTCGAGAGACGGGGCCAGCACATGAAATATAGTGACTTGTTACCTCGTTATCCTCGGCTATTGGTTTGAATCTCAAGTTAATGGTAGACGTACCATTACTAAGGTTTAAGGGGTTTTCACCTCTTCTCAAGGGCCTTGTCGCCAGTTTATTCCTAAGGTTTAATGGGTCTTCACCTCTTCTCAAGGGCCTTATTGCCAGTTTAGGCCTTGTCTCCAGTTTAAATAGGCCTTGTCGCCAATTTGTTTAGGCCTTGTCGCCAGTTTGATTGGGCCTTGTCGCCAGAACTTCTGAAATTATTCTCAGAATAATATTGCAGGTCTATCGGTATATCCTTATGATTGGAAGAACATCCTAAAAGGTAATCTTATTGCAAGGATGAAATGGTCTATACCTTATCAAAGTTAAATATTATATGGTTCTGGTATGACTTCCTATTTTATAGCATTCTTTATTTCCTACTACTTGTCTTATTTACAAAATGAATTTTATGACTTCATGCTGGTTCTTTGAATTAAGCCTAATTTTTTGAGAAACCTCATCTAAATTTCTAAATTCTAATGAAATCAATTTTATTGTAAAGATTCAATAACATGAACGAGGATAAGACACCAACATAAGTCATAAAGAGTTATTCTACTAATATTAAGGTGCAGGAAGTAGATGATTCAGGTTTCACTGAAAAAAGAGCCCATCCACCTGAACCATCATATTGTTTTAAAAGCAGGAAATAAAAGACGATTTGGGCTTCGTTCTGAACCAGGATCCCTCCACCGAAATCATTATCCTAAGCATATTATATTATCCTTACACAACCAAAATAAAAATTGTTTTGACAACTATCACAAGCACATTAACACAACCGGAACACCCGGTTCAAACCTTGTCACCTTCACCATGATCACCCTTCTTCTTCTCCGACTCTGTCACCTCACCAGCCTTGGTTTCCTTCATCTCCTCACTAGCACCAGCATCCTTGATCACTTCAGAAGTACCTACCACATCATTTTCTTCAAACTTCTCCCCCCCTCAGCATCTTCAGCTTCTTCTTCCAAGCCGTGGAGTTCTAGGAGTCCATCGTGTAGCCCTTTGCTTGCACTTCCTCCGACATCTTGAGCATCGACTCTAGGATAGCGGTGGCTGCACACTTCTTGGCTTCTTCAATGAATTCAGTCTTCTCCAACTCAAATGAGGCTCTGAGATCCACAATCTCTTTATCCTTCTTTTTGAGTAACTTATCCTTTATGTCAGCAGCATGTAGAAGATCGGAAACCTTGACCTCAGCCTCTCTCTGAGCCAATTCAGTGTCTTGGGATCTCTGACGGTAACCTTCAGTTTTCTGTTATCCCCAAATTAATATAAGTTTTTATGCAGTTTACTATTTTCAGGATAAACAAAAGCACTTATTGTTCCAACAAAGTTGGCAAGAGCTTGCAGTTTCTCCACAGCATCAGTAGTGCTAATATCGGCAAAGGGCTCGGTCTTAGCTGAAGTAGTGGCTTTCCTCTTCTTCTGTGCAGCGCTTTTCTGGCGAGTCGTCGGAACTCTCACTATCGGGGAGAGGGTCTTGGAGTGTTCTTGTTTAACCACGGTCCTATCCTCGATAAGATCGTCTAGGTAGACTAAGCTGAAAGAAGACTTTGGCTTTGGCATCCCTATACAACAATTTATCAAGTTATTCCCAAGAAAGTGAAATCCTAAGAATTTCATGAAAAACCCAAAAAACTTACCAGAAGATGTTTTGGACAAAAATCACTCAAGGATAATGTATCCAAACCTGTTATGTGAGGATTAGTTCTATGATGATAATAATGAATATGTAAGCGAAATAATGATGAACACAAGGATTTGATCACGAGGGGAAAAGCCCTTGAATACGATAATCTTACTTCGGTCAAAACTTAACAAGGTAATCTTTGATCGATTGACTTCGGTCAAGGATTAATGAGATAATCTTTGGTCGAATCACTTCGGTCAAGGATCAACGAGGTAACCTTGTGATTATAGTAATCTCCGGCACAAAAAAACCCTCGGACGGTGAAAACTATCACCGTCAAGTTTATTAATATGAAAATTGAGGATACAAGGTTGGAGATTATGATCAGTTTTACAACGAAAGCTATGTGTGTGTGTGTTGCTACTGAATTCGTAGTGATCAGAGTGTGTTGGGTGTATTGGGTTGTGTTTTCCTAGCTGATCATAACCTCTATTTATACATAAAAGACAATAACTCTATGGAGTTATGAATAATAAAGATTATTAACTAATAATCTCTAAAAATCAGCCATTGCCTTCAATATAATCGTAACTGCCACTTTGACTACGTGCTCCATCACTCAGGCTGCGAAATAGGGGGTAGACCAGGTCTTGGAGCCGTTAGACTTGATAAATATCAGCCTTCATATAAGAAATAACCGTTAACAACACCAAATACCGAGGATCCATGATCCTGACATAGCTCTGGAACTCTTCAGAAGGACAATTGATCCAGACACGTCAATATTTTCTTGACTGCAAGTTAGTGGATAGACTGAGTCTTCTAACCATGATACCTGCTAAATATTAGACCACACATGAGAACAACCGTTAATTGGTAATAAGTACTGAGGATCCTTGATCCTGATACGATCTGGAATACATACTAAGGATAACTGATCCAGACATATGCCAGGATAACATATCCACAGTGTCAAATTTTTGTGTACTAACAATTGCCCCCAAAATGGCTGTTGTGATAAGATCACAGCTGTCATTTTGCCTTTGAATTCAAACATCATGCAAAAACATATGAGATTTGACAAGTTGGATATAATTGTCATATATCAATGGAATTTCCATGGGAACTTCCTTTCCGGATGTATATCCTTCTTCCTGCAAAAAATGAACAACTAGTAACACCTGTTTAACCCGGGTGGATGGTGAAATCCGGGTTAAGATTCTTGGTAATTGATAGTAAGTTTAATAAATAGTATCTTTTAACTATATGTTGATTGTCTGTTATTTTGAAAGTTTGTTTGATATAGATTTATACTTGTTGAAACTTTTAAGAAATATTCTTTAGTAAAACGTTTTTAGGATAAATATCCTTGCATAAATAAACCAGGATCTTAAATCCTTATAAAAATAGATTGAGAATAATGAATCCTTATATCTATAAAGATATAAACTGAAATCAAATAAGTGTAAACCGATAAACAGAAATCATATCGTAATGTTTGGTTAGACCTAAGTTACCATAAGTATTGATCCTTTTGCAATCTTTATAAAACTGAATTAAAGGATTTTGAATCCATAAGTATTGATCCTTTGGTGATCCTCAGAACCTGATGCAAATAACTTATGATATTATCTGGGATTAAACCCAATAAACCGGGGACAAGCCCATAAAATAAACTGGGGACAAGCCCGTGTAATCTGGGGACAAGCCCGTGAACTGGGTACAAGCCCGTGAAACTGGTGTTAAACTGGGGACAAGCCCATATACGGATGTTAACTGGGGACTCGCCCAAACCGGGATTTAGCCCAAACGTGAGATAACGTGAAAACGTTATAAACCTTGGCTAACATGAAAATGTTAGAAACCTTTGTCTTGAGATAACGTGAAAACGTTATAAACCGGTGGTATGGTACGTCTACCATAAATCGTAGGATCCTCCATATAACCGAAGACAACGAAATTGTCAGCCACTAAGCGTGTACTGGTCCCGCTGCCTCGGACTATACGTTGGATAGCGTGCGCTCCAGGCGAGAGTGTAGAAACTCTAATTTATAAGAAAGGTGAAAACTTTTAAACCTTAGAGGATATGGCCATCGGGGGTCACACCCGAACGTGGGCTAGGCCAAGAGAAATAGGATAGTACCTCAAATGTAAAGGAGAGGTGGCCAACCTCTTGATCATTGAATACCTCATTAATATCCTGCATTATTACTTAGAACTTGGAAAAGATAAATTTTAAGAATACATTATCCTTAAATTAATAACAAGAATATGGAATGAATAAGTGATCAGATAGATATTACCAATTTTAGGATCCTTAATCCTAGATGGATGCTTGATTTTCGAAGGATACTAGATCCTTACTAGAAAAAATACTTCTTGAGATGGATAGCATTCCATGCTCTTGGTAATCTATTGCCTTCCAATGTGAGCAAGTGATATGCCCCCTTTCCTGCTTTCGACTCGATCTGATAAGGTCCTTCCCATTTAGGTGATAACTTTCCATCAGCCGGGTTGGTAGTGTTTTGGAAGGCTTTCCTCAAGACTAGATCTCCTTCTTGAAATCTTCTGATCCTTATATTCTTGTTGTACGCTCCGGCTACCCTTTGTTGATAAGCTACCATCCTGATCTTGGCCAGGTCTCTGAGTTCTTCTACAGTATCCAAGTCTTCAAGAAGGATTCCTTCATTGGCTTCAGGATCACGGATGCTCATTCTTGCAGTGGGAACCACCATCTCAGTTGGGATTACTGCTTCTGATCCAAATACCAACGAAAAGGGTGTTTGGCCTGTTGCATTCTTGGGTGTTGTCTAGTCGGCCCAAAGAACATATGGTAGTTCCTCAGCCCACTTTCCTTTCTTGGATCCTAGCTTTTTCTTTAAATTGTTGATGATTATCTTGTTGCTAGACTCCGCTTGACCATTAGCTTGAGGATGCACTGGTGTTGGAGTAATCATCTTTATGCCCCAGCTGTCACAAAAGTTAGTTGTTCTTTTCCCAATAAATTGGGAACCATTATCACATATAATCTCAGAAGGAATACCAAATCTAGTTATAATATTCCTTTTAATGAAAGATATAACTTCCCTTTCTCGTACTTGTACGAATGCTTATGCTTCAATCCATTTAGAGAAGTAGTCCGTCATGGCAAGCATAAAGACCTTTCCACCTGGTGCCTTTGGTAGCTTACCACCAATGTCCATTCCCCATTTCATGAAAGGCCATGAAGTGGATATAGGATACATTGGTTCTGCTGGTTGATGAAGGATATTTGCATGCCTTTGGCAGGCATCACACTTCTTCGAATACTCTATTGCATCATTCTTCATTGTCGGCCAGAAGTACCCAGTCCTAAGTATTCTGGAGAATAATGCTCTTCCCCCTGTGTGGTTGCCGCAATCTCCTTCGTGAAAATATTTAAGGACCTCTTGGATTTCGGGATCCTAGATGCACCTCAAGTATGGACCTGCAAGAGATTTTATGTATAGCATATTATCTAATAAAATATATTGTGATACCTTGAGTTTGAAGGATTTCGGATTCTCCGTGGCTGGGATCTCTCCAGTTTGGATGTACTTCTTGATTGGGAGGATCCAGGAACCTTGGTTGTTTGAGGATAATGGATCCCGAAGTACAGTCTCTTTGTTATTCGTTATCTCTCCAACTTCTTGTTCTCCTATTGTTGGTGAGAGAACATGGATGATAGGAATCTTCGTATCTTCTGGAATTTTTAGAGATGAGGCTATATTTGCTAAGGCGTCTGCCCCAGCATTTTCCTCTCTTGGTACATGTACTATACTAAACATTTCGAATGATTTTGCTAATTCCTTCACAATTTCTAAATATTTGATCATATTCTCACCTTTCACGGTGTAAGAACCGTTAAAGTGGTTAGTTATAAGTAAAGAATCTATATAACTTGAAGATACCTGATCCTCATGTTTTTGGCTAAAAGTAAACCTGCGATAAGTGCTTCGTACTCTGCCTCATTGTTGGTAGCTTGAAATGCACATGCAATGGACTGGGGTATTATGCCCCCCTGTGGCGATTTCAATAGTATGCCCAATCCCATTCCTCTTACGTTGGATGCTCCGTTTGTGAAGAGGATCCAAGGATCCTTAGTCTTCTCTAGTTGTTGGACCTCCAAGTCTGCTTCTTTTTGTAGGTCACTAGTGAAATCAGCCACAAATTCCGCCAGTGCTTGAGACTTGATTGCTGTTCTTGGCTCGTACTGGATATCATATGCACTTAATTTCACCGCCCACTTGGCCATTCTACCTGATAACTCTGGTTTTCTAAGAACATTCTTCACAGGATAATTAGTTCTCAAAATAATAGGATGAGTTTCAAAATAATGTCTCAATTTAGTAGAAGCCATAATAAGTGCAAGGATTAACTTTTCTAAATGAGAATACATGGATTCCGCATCTAGAAGACTTTTACTTACATAGTAGACGGGATGTTGTTCACCATCATGATCTTTTACCAAGACGACACTTACTGCATTTCCTGATACGGCAAGATAGAGGTATAAGGATTCTCCATCCATGGGCTTCATCAGAGCTGGATTTGAGGATAAGTAATCCTTCAAGGCCGTAAGCGCAGCCTCATGCTTTTCCGTCCACTCAAACTTCTTATTCTTCCTAAGGATATCATAGAAGTCTTTGCACTTCTCGGATGATCTTGAGATGAACCTGTTGAGGGCGGCTATTCTTCCTGTGAGCCTTTGGACATCCTTGGCGTTTGCAGGAGACTTCAAATTAAGGATGGCTTCAATATGCTCGGGACTTGCTTCAATTCCTCTTTTAGTTACCATATATCCTAGAAATTTTCCGGCCTTAATGCCGAAGTGACATTTTGACGGATTCAATTTCATGTTATATTGGTCGAGGATATCGAATGCTTCCTCGAGGTCTCTAAGGTGATCCTCAGCTTTCTTCAACTTTACCAACATATCAACAATGTATACCTCCATAGTTTTTCCCAAGTGATCCTTGAACATCATGTTGACCAGTCTTTGGTATGTTGCCCCTGCATTTCTTAGTCCAAACGGCATAGCAATGTATGCCGGTAGGAGTCATGAATGCTGTATCCTCTTGATCAGATGGTTCCATCTGAATTTGTTGAAATCCAGAGGAAGCATCCATCAAGGTAAGCATTTCATGTCCTGCTGTCGCATCCACCATGGAATCTATATGTGGTAACGGGAGAGGATCCTTGGGGCATGCCTTGTTTAAATCGGTAAAATCGACACACACCCTCCATTTTCCATTCTTTTTTGAAACAACGACCACGTTAGCCAACCATCGAGGATATTGAACCTCTCTGATCATGCCGGCCTTAAGAAGTTTTTCAACTTCTTCTTGTATGATCCTGTTCCTCTCAGGAGCGAATTTCCTTCGCTTGTGATGGACGAGTTTAACAGATAAATCAAGGCCGAGTTTATGAGTGATTACCTCTTTTGAAATACCTGTCATGTCCGAGTGCTTGAAGGCAAAAGTAGATCTTCTTCGCCCTAAGAAGGATACTAAATCCTCCTCAATCTTACTTGGGATACTGGATCCTAGGAACACCTTTATCTCTGGATCCTCGGGGTCTAATGATATTTCTTTAAGGTCTTTCTCCCGAGCTTCCAGCACGTCTCTAGGATGTTGCTGTAGTTGCTATGCTATAGTTTGTTTGGCTGTTGGCTTCATTGATGAAGAATAGTAGTTTCTGGCCTCCGCTTGATCACCCACTATCTTCACAACTCCCCAAGGAGTAGGTAGCTTGATGCATTGGTGATAAGTTGAGGCTATTGCCTTCATTCCATGCAGCCAGGGCCTACCTAAAAAACATTGCAACATGAAAGGTTATCTATAACACAAAAATTTTTATATGAATTCAACCCTTCGATATAGATTGGTAGGTTGATGTCCCCCAATGTCTTCTTGGTTTCGCCACTGAAACCAACTAGCACTGATGTTCTATGAATGATTTCTGAATCTGGTATGTTCATCTTCTTGAGGACATCATGCTGGATAATGTTGACCGAGCTCCCACCATCAACTAGGATCCTGCGTACATATTGGTTAGCGATAAATAAAGTAATAATCAAACCGTCATGGTGAGGATCATGGATGTTCAGTTTGTCTTCCTCATCAAAGAAGATCCTTTTGTCTGTCGTTAAAGTGGTGGATACTATTGGTCGGTCTCCGTTATCCATCTTGGTTTCTTTGGCAAGCCTTCTTGCTGCAGAGAAAGAAGTTCCACAAATGTCTGATCCTCCAGAGATGAAATTCAACATTCGGACATCTGGCTCGTCATGGTGAGGATCCTGGATCCTCGAACCGAAGAAGACTCTTTGATCAGTCACTCGAGTAGTGGGGATAAGCGGTCTTCTTTCATCGTCTAACTCGAATTCTTCTTCAATCTTTTCTTCTACGGCACACGAATCTTGAAGCATTTCATAGTCTTTGGAGATAAAGTTGATCACATGAGCGTCTGGTGGTGGTGATGTTGCTTTTTGTGAAAGATCTTCAGGATCCTGGATCTTGGATTTCTTCCTTCCCAAGAGTTCTTTAAAGTAACCCTTGCTCAGGAGGTACCCAATTTCCCTCCTTAAACCAATACACTCGTCTGTCATGTGGCCAAAATCTTCGTGGAAGGCACACCACTTAGACTTGTCTTTGAGGGTAGTCGTCTTTTCGTTCTTCCGGGGACACCTTGCTTTCTCCCCCAGATCCTTCATGGCACAAATCAAGCCATGGGTGTCTACGGAGAAACAATACTCGGAGATGCAGGGATAGTCTTCATCATCATCTCCTTCTTCAACCGCTCATACATTCTGGTTGTTGAACTTGTTATACGGCTTTGAGTTGTTGTTCCTGTAGGAGGATCCTTTATTCTTGTCAGGAAATTCTTGTTTTGGTTGATTCCCCAGACGATCCTGGATCCTCTTGTCATCTTCCAGCCGTATAAATATTAGTGATCTGTTCCTTACTTCATCCAGAGACCTGCAAGGAGTCATCACAAGATCATCATAAAAGGGGGAGCCCCTCTGAAGTCCCATCTTGAAGGCCTCAACAGCAGTAGTCATGTCAAGATTAGGAATTTCCAGAGCTTCCCTACCGAACCTCATAACAAAATCCCTAAGGGATTTATCACTTGTTTGGAAAACTCGATAAAGATCACTAGTTAACTTCTCAAATTTCCTGCTACAGGAAAATTGACTGTTGAATAAGTTAACTAAGTGCGAAAAAGAAGTAATTGAAAAGGGAGGAAGACTTAGCAGCCATTTCAATGCGGATCCTATCAGTGTGGATCCGAAACCTTTGCATAAGCAAGCTTCCTTGAGTCTCTCCGGGATAGGGTTGATCTCCATCCTCTCTCTGTATTGTGCTACATGTTCTTCAGGATCAGTGGTTCCGTCGTAAGTCTTCATGTTGGGGGTTTGGAACCGCTTCAGGATTTCAGTATCACAGATAGGTGGAGTAAATCTGGATAACTTGTGGCTTCTCTCAGGTATCTCGGAGATCGGTCGTATCACCCCGGGAACACTGGATATCATATCCTTAAGCTTATGTAGCTCTTTATCCATAGCCTAGTAGATACCTGTATCCTGCATGGAACCACGGTTAGTGTCTAAGGATATAGTATCATACAAGTTACCTCTTTGCTGGGTGAAGGTCGGCATCCCGGATGAGTAGTTGGAATAAGAAGAATCCGCAATAGGAGTTGGTCCTCAAGAGGCTATGGTCTGCATGGGGATTATATCTCCTTCATGGACCTCTGAAGACCTCTGATGTTGAGTTTCGAAGGATCCTTGATTCTGGAAGAAGGATCCTTGAGGTTGGAAGTTGAAGGATCCTGGGTGATACAATCCAGAGGATCCTGGTTGAATGATGGATGATCCTTGTCGAAGGAAGTAGGATCCTTGAGCTTGCTGACCCATGGACCCTTGTTGAAGGATAGATGATCCTGGCTGGAGGAACGAGGATCCCTAAGCTTGCTGACCCACGGACCCTTGTTGAAGGATAGATGATCCTTGCTGGAATATCGAGGATCCTTGAGTATGTTGACCCACGGACCCTGGTTGAAGGATGAATGATCCATGCTGAAGGATGGAGAATCCTTGAGCATGATGAGCCACGGATCCTGGAGTAGTGAAATCCAGCACCCTAGGCATCAAGGGAGTCTGATACTCCACTGGCCTCTTTCTTTTCTTGAGATCTTCAATTTCATGTAGGATCCTCTGGTTGGTTTTGTTCTGCTACTCCATGTATACCTTAACTTGTGAAAATATAGCAGAAACATCATTGTTAGATTTAACCACCGGAGTGGCAGCAGTAGATTTTGAGCTCTGGGAGACTGGAGTTTGTGTCTTGTTTCCAGCCGCGGTAGTCCTTGGAGCTACAGCTAGCGGAGGAGGCATCGGCGGCAAAGTTCTTGATGAGAGAGAAACCGAAGATGGCATGGTTGATGAAGAAGAAGTTGATTGAGAGGCCATTAATAGTGATATGGGTATGAAAAATTCAAAAATTGATAGGAGTAATATGGATTATAGCACCAATTGCCCCACGGTGGGCGCCAAATTGTTTTGGACAAAAAACACTCAAAGATAATGTATCCAAATCTGTTATGTGAGGATTAGTGCTATGATGATAATAATGAATATGTAAGCGAAATAATGATGAACACAAGGATTTGATCACGAGGGAAAAAGCCCTTGAATACGATAATCTTACTTCGGTCAAAACTTAACAAGGTAATCTTTGATCGATTGACTTCGGTCAAGGATTAATGAGATAATCTTTGATCGAATCACTTCGGTCAAGGATCAACGAGGTAACCTTTGGTCGGATAGTACGTGATTATAGTAATCTCCAGCACAAAAAACCCTCGGACGGTGAAAACTATCACCGTCAAGTTTATTATTATGAAAAATGAGGATACAAGGTTGGAGATTATGATCAGTGTTACAACGAAAGCTATGTGTGTGTGTTTATGCTACTGAATGCGTAGTGATCAGAGTGTGTTGGGTCTATTGGGTTGTGTTTTCCTAGCTGATCATAACCTCTATTTATACATAAAAGACAATAACTCTATGGAGTTATGAATAATAAAGATTATTAACTAATAATCTCTAAAAATCAGCCATCGCCTTCAATATAATCGTAACTGCCACTTTGACCATGTGCTCCATCACTCAGGCTGCGAAATAGGGGGTTGACCATGTCTTGGAGCCGTTAGACTTGATAAATATCAGCCTTCATATAAGAAATAACCGTTAACAGCAACAAATACTGAGGATCCATGATCCTGACATAGCTTTGGAACTCTTCAGAAGGATAATTAATCCAGACACGTCAATATCTTCTTGACTGCAAGTTAGTGGATAGACTGAGTATTCTAACCGTTATACCTGCTAAATATTAGACCACACATGAGAACAACCGTTAATTGGTAATAAGTATTGAGGATCCTTGATCCTGATACGATCTGGAATACATGCTAAGGATAATTGATCCAGGCATATGCAAGGATAACATATCCACAGTATCAAATTTCTGTGTACTAACAGAAGACATACTCTCAACAGACTTCGCAGCGGTCAAGCTTGTTTCCCCTGTTTCTTCTTCTAACCAGAATTCCCTATCCTCTGCCGGAACCTTAAACAACGCCTTGAGCATTCGATTTGTATCCTTCCTATACTTTATCAAAACCTCAAACACAACTGCCAAAAAAGAAACCATATTAACACAAATCATTTGCAAAAAGAGATCTTATCCTAAGAATTTCCTACCCTTGTGAACCCATTTAATAGGCAAGCTCATTCCGTCGGAAATAGAGTCGCGACGCACGAAAAAGAATTTTTTCTTCCAGTCAGGGTCACTATCGGACACCTTGGGAACCATATAAAGACGGCTGGATTTGGATTGAAGACAGTAGCGGAAAGATCCGTGGGTACGGAGGTTATAGGTCACGGCTATCTCAGGTACGCCTATCGATAACCCATGGGTTTTATTCAATTGATCTACAGTAGCCAAGACTCTCCACACCATTGGCATGATTTGGGAGTAAGAGAACCCGGTGACATCAAAGAACTCTTTGATAAGTGGAGAAAACGGATATGAAAGGCCAATCGAAAAGGGATAATAAAAGAAGCAAACCCAGGTTTTGGAAGAAAAGTCAGCTTTGGCTTTGGGGTCGAAAGGTCTGATGACAGCATTGGTGAGTAATAAGCCGGAATATTTGAGAAATCGAATATGGAGGTCGTTGAAAAGACATTGATCCTCATCAGTGGCGGGGATGTGACCCTGATCTACAAAATCCTCAGAGGTTGCGAAAGAGTAAGTATTGAGCAATCGGGGGGGGGGGGGGTTCTTTTTCTCATTATCGTTCGAATAAAAAAGAAGCTTCAGAAATTTAAGAAGATGAAAAGGAAAGAGACTGACCTAGATATCAAGCGAAGGAGAGAGTGTTGTGATTTAGAAATGTGGAAATGGGTTAATTATAACCTAAAAGGACGGTATTAGGGTTTCCTCAATTCGCGTGCCGCCCTTTCAAATCGCAGAGATATTATTGATTTTAAAATTCAAAATTTTTACTGCTGTCACGCGCTAACTGTAAAAATTGGGGGCAATTGTTGGGTGTAGATTTTTTATCCTCAGGATGAGCTACGATTCAAGGATTCTGAGCTATCCTGTCAAAGCTAATATTCTGAGGATGATATTTAACTAATTCAATTGTCCCATATTACTTTTATTTGTTTTGCAGATAAGATCACGTGATAAATATGCTAATATGAACGTGGATTTACAACGGCTAGTTGTAAGGCCTCGTTACCGGTGCCTCACATCTGGATGTTGGATTTACTCATTAACACAGTCCTAATAATCAGAGTTAATAAAAACATACGCGGAATATAAAAACTTTCATAAAACATTTCTTATCAATCCAAAACTGGTCTTAAAGAAACATCTTTTCTTTCAAAAACTAAGTAATTAAAACATAACACGTCTTGAGTCTTCCGATGCCAGCCTCTTATTCAATGCCAAGTGTTCCCCTCAAGCGAGCTGCCACATCCTACTCACCTGGGTGCATACTAAAAGTCAGCTACGCTGAGTGAGTTCTAGTTAATCATACAACATACAATACATTCATACTTTCTTACTTTCATACTTTCAATCATTCTTTCATTTATACTTTCATACTTTCAATCATACTTTATACATTCATATATTACGTTATAAAGAGCATTACGCCCTACATTCCTCGAGTATTATTAGGGCTCGGTACCCTCCTTTCTCAAGTATTATTAGGGCTCGGTACTATTTTGGATAGAAATCTGCTAAGGATAATGTATCCAAATTCGTTTAGAGAGGATTAGTGCTAAGGTGATAACAGTGAATGTATATATGAAATCTTGATGAACACAGTGATGTGATTACGAGGGAAAAAACTCTTGATTATGATAATCTTACTTCGGTCAAAAATTAACAACGTAATCTTTGGTCGAATTGCTTCGGTCAAAGATTAACAACGTAATCTTGGTCGGATTGTTACGTGATTATTATAATCTCCGGCACAAAAAACCCCGGGACGATGAAAACTATCACCGTCAACTTTATTAATGACAAAAAGGGTTACAAGAGTTGGAGTTGTGGATCAACGAATGCTATATGTGATTACAGGTAACTTAACAGCTAGAATACGCGTGAATGTGTGTGTCTAATGTTGATCGCAACTCAATATAAATAAGAAAAGAACAAGTAACTAACTAACAACTATATCCTATAAATCCGCTAGTCTTCCACTCTTCATCACCATGCTCTTTGACCACGTTCTAATAGCCGTTTACTAACGAATTAAGTGGTGGACTAGGTCTAGGAGTCCGTTGTTATCTAAACGTCGGTCTTCATACGGAATTCATCCATTAAGAGTTATGTTGACTAAGGATCCCGGATCCAGACTTCAGCTAAAGAACTCTCCAGGAGGATCATTGATCCAAGCATGTCTTCAATAATAACATATCTCGTCCTTAGTACTCAGTAATTGGTCCTGTCATTCTGCTACTTCTTCCACCGGCTTAGTCTTCAGTCTCAACCATGTGTTGCAGGTGTCTTGTAGTGGAATATACAGTAGACTGGATCTTAAAGTTGTTATACCTGTCTAACACATCACCATACTAAACGCAATCATTAGTAAACAAATAATACCGAGGATCGTTGATCCTTCATAACCTGATACATATCTCGAGGATAATCTATCCATAAGATAGTTAAGGATTAAGAATCCTCAGCATAAAATTCATGCCCTAACAATTGCCCCCAAAATGGCGGTTGTGATAAGTTCACAACTGTCATTTTGCCTTTGAAATCAAACTTCCTGCAAAAATAGATGAGATTTGACAAGCTAGATATAATTATCAAATATCTATAGATTTTCCTTGGGAACTTCCCTTCTGGCTATATATCCAACTCCTTTTATTCTCCCTGCAAATCATGAACAACTAGTAACACATGTTTAACCAGGATAGATGGTCCATATTTTGAATGGTGAAGTCCGGGTTAAAACTGTAAGTAAGTTTAATAAACGACATCTTTTGACTATTTGCTTGTTATTGTAAAAGTTTGTTTGATATAAATTTAGTCTTGTTGAAAAATTTAAAAACACCTTTGAATAAGAATTTCGAGGATAGAATGTCCTTGAAAAAATATAGGCTAGGAATTTTATATCCTTAAACAATAGAATTTACAAATATCTTAACCAAATAAATGTAAATTGACAAGTAGAAATCATACCAAAAGATCTAATTAGATCTAGGTTACCATAAGTAGTGATCCTTTCGTGATCCTTGTAGAAGTAACCTATGGAATTTGAATCCATAAGTGTTGATCCTCGTAATTGAACTTAGAACATCTGCTGCAAACAACTTATAATATTGATCGGGATTAGACCCAACAAGCTGGGGACAAGCCCATAAAATAAACTGGGGACAAGCCCGTGCAACTGGGGACAAGCCCGTGAACTGAGGACAAGCCCAAACTGGTGTTAAACTGGGGACAAGCCCAAATACTGGGGACAAGCCCAAACTGGGGACTGGCCCAATATACGGATGTTAACTGGGGACTCGCCCAAACCGGGATTTAGCCCAAACGTGAGATAACGTGAAAACGTCATAAACCTTGGCTAACATGAAAATGTTAAAAACCTTTGTCTTGAGATAACGTGAAAACGTTATAAACCGGTGGTATGGTACGTCTATCATAAATCGTAGGATCCTCCATATAGCCGAAATCAACGAAATTGTCAGCCACTAAACGTGAACTGGTCCCGCTGCCCCGGACCATATGTTGGATAGCGTGGCTCCAGGCGAGAGTGTAGAAACTCTATTTATAAGAAAGGTGAAAACCTTTAAACCTTAGAGGATATGACCATCGGGGATCATATCCAAACGTGGGCTAGGCCAAGGGAAATAGTATAATACCTTAAATGTAAAGCAGAGGTGACCAACCTCTTGATCATCAAACATATTATTAGAATCCTGCATTATTATTTAAAACTTGAAAGAAAAAAAATTGTTAAGAATATGTTATCCTTAAAAGAGTAATAAGAAATTTAAAAGGATAAGTGATTAGCTGGATATTACCAATTTTGGGGATCCTTGATCCTTTAAGGATACTTGATCCTGGTCAGAAAAAGTATTTCTTGAGGTGTATAGCATTCCATGCTCTTGGTAACTTTTCGCCTTCCATTGTGAGCAAATGATATGCCCCCTTTCTTGCCTCCGACTCGATCTGATAAGGTCCTTCCCATTTGGGTGCCAACTTTCCATCAGCCGGATCGGTAGTATTTTGGAAGGCTTTCCTTAAAACTAAATCTCCTTCTTGAAATCTTCTGATCCTTATATTCTTGTTGTATGTCCCAGCTACCTTCTGTTGATAAGCTGCCATTCTGATCTTGGCCTGGTTTCTGAGTTCTTCAACAGTATCCAAGTCTTCAAGAAGGATTTTTTCGTTAGCTTTAGGATCACGGATGCTCGTTCTTGCTGTAGGAACCACCATCTCTGTTGGGATTACCGCTTCTGATCCAAATACCAACGAAAAGGGTGTTTGGCCTGTTGCATTCTTTGGTGTTGTCCTGTTGGCCAAAGAACATATGGTAGTTCCTCGGCCCACTTTCCCTTCTTGGATCCTAGCTTCTTCTTTAAATTGTTGATGATGATTTTGTTGCTAGACTCCGCTTGACCATTAGCTTGAGGATGCACCGGTGTTGAAGTAATCATCTTTATGCCCCAGCTGTCACAAAAGTTAGTTGTTCTTTTCATAATAAATTGGGAACCATTATCACATATAATCTCAGAAAGAATACCAAATCTAGTTATAATATTCCTTTTAATAAAAGATATAACTTCCCTTTCTCGGACTTGTACGAATACTTCTGCTTCAATCCATTTAGAGAAGTAGTCCGTCATGGCAAGCATAAAGACCTTTCCACCTGATGCCTTTGGTAGCTTACCAACAATGTCCATTCCCCATTTCATGAAAGGCCATGAAGAGGATACAAGATACATTGGTTCTGCTGGTTGATGAAGGATAATTGCATGCCTTTGGCAGGCATCACACTTCTTCGAATACTCTACTTCTTTCTTCTTCATTGTCGGCCAGAAGTATTCAGTCCTAAGTATCCTGGAGAATAATGATCTTCCCACTGTGTGGTTGCCGCAATCTCCTTCGTGAAAATATTTAAGTACCTCTTGGATTTCAGGATCCTCGATGCACCTCAAGTATGGACCTGCAAGAGATTTTCTGTATAGCATTTCATCTAATAAAATATACTGTGATACCTTAAGTTTGAAGGATTTCGGATTCTCCGTAGCTGGAATTTCTCCAGTCTGAATGTACTTCTTGATTGGAAGGATCCAGGATCCTTGGCTATCTGAGGATAATGGATCCCAAAGTACAATCTGTTTGTCACTTGTTATTTCTCCAACTTCTTGCTCTCCTATTGCTGGCAAGAGTATATGGATAATTGGGATCTTCGTATCTTCTGGAATTTTCAAGGATGAGGCTAAATTCGCTAAGGCATCTGCCCCAGCGTTTTCCTCTCTTGGTACCTGTAGTATACTAAACATTTCGAAGGATTTTGCCAATTCCTTCACAATATCTAGATATTTGATCATATTTTCACCTTTCACGGTATAAGAACCGTTAAAGTGGTTAGTTATAAGTAAAGAATCCATATAAACTTGAAGATACCTGATCCTCATGTTTTTGGCTAAAAGTAAACCTACGATGAGTGCCTCGTACTCTGCCTCATTGTTGGTAGCTTGAAACGCACATGCAATGGACTGGGGTATTATGTCCCCCTGTGGCGATTTCGGTAGTATGCCCAATCCTGTTCCTCTTGCATTGGATGCTCCATCTGTGAAGAGGATCCAAGGATACTTGGTTTCTTCTATTTGTTGTACTTCTAAATCAGCTTCCTTTTGCATGTCACTGCTGAAATCAGCCACAAAGTCTACTAGTGCCTGTGATTTGGTAGCTGTTCTAGGCTCATACTGAATATCGTATGCACTCAGCTTTACAGCTCACTTAGCCATCCTACCTGACAATTCTGGTTTTCTGAGAACATTCTTAACAGGATAATTAGTTCTCAAAATAATAGTATGAGTCTCAAAATAATGTCTTAATTTAGTAGAAGCCATAATTAAAGCAAGGATTAACTTTTCTAAATGAGAATACATGGCCTCTGCGTCTAAAAGACTCTTACTTACATAATACACTGGGTGTTGTTCACCCTCATGATCCTTGACGACGACGGCACTTACTGCATTACCTGAGACAGCTAAGTATAGATATAAGGATTCTCCATCCACAGGCTTCATTAGAGCTGGAGCTGAGGATAAGTAATCCTTCAAGGCTGTAAGTGCAGCTTCATGCTTTTCTGTCCACTCAAATTTCTTATTTTTTCTCAGAATGTCATAGAAGTCTTTGCATTTCTCGGAGGATCTTGAGATGAACCTGTTTAGAGCAGCTATTCTTCCCGTGAGCCTTTGGACATCCTTGGCATTTGCAGGAGACTTCAAATTGAGGATGGCTTCAATCTGCTCGGGGCTTGCTTCGATTCCTCTTTTAGTTACTATATATCCCAGAAATTTTCCAGCCTTAACACCAAAGTGGCATTTTGACATATTCAATTTCATGTTATATTGGTCAAGGATATTGAATGCTTCCTCGAGGTCTCTAAGGTGATCCTCAGCTTTCTTTGACTTTACCACCATATCGTCTATGTATACCTCCATGGTCTTGCCCAACTGATCCTTGAACATCATGTTGACTAGTCATTGGTATGTTGCCCCTGCATTTCTTAGTCCAAATGGCATAGCAATATAACAATATATGCCGGTAGGAGTCATGAATGCGGTATCCTCCTGATCAGATGGTTCCATCTGAATTTGTTGAAATCCAGAGAAAGCATCCATAAAGGTAAGCATTTCATGTCCTGCCGTTGCATCCACCATGAAGTCTATATGTGGTAACGGGAAAGGATCCTTGGGACATGCCTTGTATAAATTTGTAAAATCAACGCATACCCTCCACTTTCCGTTCTTTTTTGAAACTACAGCCACATTAGCCAACCATCGAGGATATTGAACCTCTCTGATCATACCGGCCTTAAGAAGTTTTTCAAATTCTTCTTGTATGATCTTATTCCTCTAGGGAGCGAATTTCCTTCGCTTATAATGGATGAGTTTAATAGATAAATCAAGGCCGAGCTTATGAGTTATTACCTCCTTTGTAATACCTGTCATGTCTGAATGTTTGAAGGAAAATGTGGATTTTCTTCATTTTAGGAAGGATATCATATCCTTCTCAATCTAATCGGGGATACTGGATCCTATGAACACCTTTACATCTGGATCCTCGGGGTCCAAGGATACTTCCTTTAAGTCTTCTCCCGAGCTTCCAGCACGTCCCTAGGATGTTGCTGTGGTTGCTATGCTATAGTTTTCTTGGTTGTTGGCTTCATTGATGAAGAATAATAATTCTTGGCCTCCACCTGATCACCGTCTATCATCACAACTCCCCACGGAGTAGGTAGTTTGATGCATTGGTGATAAGTTGAGGCCACCGCCTTCATTCCATGCAGCCAGGGCCTGCCTAGAATAACATTGCAACAAGAAAGGTTATCAATAACACAAAATTTTTTATATGAATTTAACCCTTCAATATAAATTGGAAGGTTGATGTCCCCCAATGTCTTCTTGGTTTCTCCACTAAAACCGATTAGCACTGATGTTCTAGGGATGATCTCGGAATCTGGAATGTTCATCTTCTTAAGGACATCATGCTGGATGATGTTGACCGAGCTACCACCGTCAACTAGGATCCTGCATACATAATGGTTAGCGATAAATAAAGTAATAATCAAACCGTCATGGTGAGGATCCTGGATGCTTAGTTTGTCTTCCTCATCGAAGAAGATCCTTTTGTCTGTCGTCAAAGTAGTGGATACTATTGGTCGGTCTCCGTTATCCAACTTGATCTCTTTGGCTAGCCTTTTTGCTGCGGAGAAGGAAGTTCCACATATGTCGGACCCTCCAGAGATGAAGTTGACCATTCGTACGTCCAGTTCACCCTGGTGAGGATCCTGGATACTCGAATCGAAGAATATTCTCTCATCAGTTATTCGAGTAGTAGGGATTAGTGGCCTTCTTTCATCGTCCAACTTGGATTCTTCTTTAGGATAAGATGTTTGAAAGATGTCACAGTCTCTGGAGACGAAGTTGATCACGTGAGCATATGGTGGTGGTGGCGTTTCTTTTTGTGGAGGATCTTCAGGATCCTGGATCCTGGATTTCTTCCTTCCCAAGGGTTCTTTAAAGTGACCCTTGCTCAGGAGGTATCCAATTTCCCTCCTTAAGCCAATGCATTCGTCTGTCATGTGGCCAAAATCTTCGTGGAAGGCACACCACTTAGACTTGTCTTTGAAGGTAGTTGTCTTCTCATTCTTTCGAGGCCACCTTGCTTTCTCCCCTAGATCCTTCATGACACAAATCAAACCATGGGTATCTACAGAGAAACAATACTCAGAGATGCAGGGATAGTCTTCATCATCATCTCCTTCTTCGACTGCTCATACGTTTTGATTGTTGAACTTGTTGTCCGGCTTTGAGTTATTGTTCCTGTATGAGGATCCTTTATTCTTATCAGGGAATTCTTGTTTTTTCTGAGCCCCCAATCTTTCTTGGATCCTTTTGTCATCTTCCAGCCATATAAACCTTACTGCTCTGTTCCTTACTTCATCTAGAGACCTGCAGGGTGTCATCACAAGATCATCATAAAAAGGGGAGCCCCTCTGAAGTCCCATCTTGAAGGCTTTAACAGCAGTAGCCATGTCAAGATTAGGGATTTCCAGAGCTTCCCTGCCAAACCTCGTGACGAAATCCCTAAGGGATTCATCACTTGGTTGGACAACTCGGTATAAATCACTAGTTAACTTCTCAAATTTCCTGCTACAGGAAAACTGACTGTTGAACAAGTTAACTAAATGTGAAAAAGAAGTAATTGAAAAGGGAGGAAGACTTAGCAGCCATTTTAATGCTGATCCTGTCAGTGTGGATCCAAAGCCTTTACACAAGCAGGCTTCCTTGAGTCTCTCAAGAATGGGGTTGATCTCCATCCTTTCTCTGTATTGTGCCACATGTTCTTCAGGATCAGTGGTTCCATCATAAGTCTTCATGTTGGGGGTTTGGAATCGCTTCGGGATTTCAGCGTCACAGATAGGCGGAGTAAATCTGGATAATTTGTGGCTTCCCACAGGTATCTCGAGGAGTGGTCGTATCACCCCGGGAACACTGGATATCATATCCTTGAGCTTCTGTAGTTCCTTGGCCATAGCTTGGTTGATACCTGCATCCTGCATGGAACCACGGTTAGCATCTAAGGATAAAGGATCATACAAATTACCTCTTTGTTGGGCGAAGGTTGGCATCTCGGATGAGTATCTGGGATAAGAAGAGTCAGTGATAGGAGTTGGACCACCCGAATCGATAGTCTGCATGGGAATGAAATCTCCTTCATGGACTTCGGAGGATCGTTGATGTTGGACTCCTGAGGATCCTGGATTCTGACAGAAGGATCCATGAGGTTGGGAATTATAGGATCCTTGAAGATATAATCCAGAGGATCCTGGTTGAAGGATGGGTGATCCTTGTTGGAAGTGTGAGGATCCTTGAGTTTGCTGACCCATGGACCCTTGTTGAAGGATAGATGGTCCTGACTGAAACAGTGAGGATCCTTGAGTCTGTTGACCCATGGACCCTTGTTGAAGGGTAGATTATCCTTGAGTGAACTGAGCCATGGATCCTAGACTGGTGAAATCCAGCATCCTGGGTATCAGGGGAGTGTGATCCTCCGTTGGCCTCTTAGTCTTCTTGAGATCTTCTATCTCACGAAGGATCCTCTGGTTGGTCTTGTTCTGCTGCTCCATATATGCTTTAACCTGCGAAACATAGATGAAACAGCATTGTTAGTATTAACCACCGGCGCAGCAGCAGCGGTTTTCGAGCTCTGGAAGATTGGTAATTGCGTCTTGCTTCCAGCAGCAGCAGCCCTTGGTGCTCCGTGATTGGCGGAGGCATTGGCGGCAAAGTTCTTGATGAGAGAGAAACCGAAAATGGCATAGTTGACGAAGCAGAGGTTGATTGAGAGGCCATTAATGGTGATATGGGTATGAGAAGGTTGAAAATGATAGGAAGAATATGGATTATAGCACCAATTGCCCCACGATGGGCGCCAAATTGTTTTAGATAGAAATCTGCTAAGGATAATGTATCCAAATTTGTTTAGTGAAGTTTAGTGCTAAGGTGATAATAGTGAATGTATGTATTAAATCTTGATGAACACAGCGATGTGATTACGAGGGAAAAAACCCTTGATTATGATAATCTTACTTCGGTCAAAAATTAACAACGTAATCTTTGGTCGAATTGCTTTGGTCAAAGATTAACAACGTAATCTTTGGTCGGATTGGTACGTGATTATTATAATCTCCGGCACAAAAAACCCCCGGACGATGAAAACTATCACCGTCAACTTTATTAATGACAAAAAGGGTTTCAAGAGTTGGAGTTGTGGATCAACGAATGCTATATGTGATTACAGGTAACTTAACAGCTAGAATACGTGTGAATGTGTGTGTCTAATGTTGATCACAACTCAATATAAATAAGAAAAAGAACAAGTAACTAACTAACAACTATATCCTATAAATCCGCTAGTCTTCCACTCTTCATCATCGTGCTCTTTGACCACGTGCTAATAGCCGTTTACTAACGAATTAAGTGGTGGACTAGGTCTAGGAGTCCGTTGTTATCTAAACGTCGGTCTTCATACGGAATTCATCCATTAAGAGTTATGTTGACTAAGGATCCCGGATCCAGACTTCAGCTAAAGAACTCTCCAGGAGGATCATTGATCCAAGCATGTCTTCAATAATAACATATCTCGTCCTTAGTACTCAGTAATTGGTCCTGTCATTCTGCTACTTCTTCCACCGGCTTAGTCTTCAGTCTCAACCATGTGTTGCAGGTGTCTTGTAGTGGAATATACAGTAGACTGGATCTTAAAGTTGTTATACCTGTCTAACACATCACCATACTAAACGCAATCATTAGTAAACGAATAATACCGAGGATCGTTGATCCTTCATAACCTGATACATATCTCAAGGACAATCTATCCATAAGATAGTTAAGGATTAAGGATCGTCAGCATAAAATTCATGCCTTAACAGGTACCCTCCTTCCTCGAGTATTATTAGGGCTCGGTACCCTCCTTCCTCGAGTATTATTAAAGCTCGGTACCTTCCTTCCTCTAATATTAGTAGGGTTCCGTTCCCTAGATCTCGAATATTAGTAGGGTTCGATTCCCTCTTCGTTACCATACAACCATACCTTTCCTCGAATATTATTAGGGTTCGGTTCCCTCTTCGTTACCATACAACCATACATTTCCTCGAATATTATTAGGGTTCGGTTCCCTCTTCGTTACCATACAACCATACATTAACCTTCTTTTATTAACTTTATAACTTTCATACCTATAAGCATACATATCATACTTACATTAAACATAGCATTATAACCTGACAGTACATGCAATATCCGAAGATCGTTCAGGCATCGTCAAGCAACCATTCATACATTTCACATCATCACATAAGGCATACACTTATCACTTAGGATAAGTGTATTAACAAACACATCGAGTATGCACACAGCCCCGAAAACATAACAAGGAATGGGGCTAGAAACTCACCTGGATCCTGTTGCGTTCGTCGTTAATCATTATCCCTTTCTTTAATTGTGCACGGCTAACTTTTAAATATGCATTCGTTAATTAACCGTATTATTATCTAAGTTGGTATTTTAATTAACCAACACATTTTCTAAGTTGGCCTTGTTTGTTTAATTAATCCATATGGTCCATCTAGTTAGATCAGGCTACTAATCGCTTTAGCTTTTGGGTCTAGTTGGGCCAGGCCCACTGACCACAACATTTCCCAAATGGCCGAGAACTCTCAGTAGAGAACCCATGTGTTGACTGAGAACACTTGGTTTGACCGAGAACTCAGTGGCCGAGAACTCTAATTGAACGAGAACCCTTGGTCACCGAGAACTCATTTTGACCGGGTTCTTGCGTTGACCGAGAACCCGTATGGAGGCTCAGGTCCGAGAACCCTTGTCTGATGCTTTCAGCACAGATTTTTCCTATCTTTAATTCCATTTAGGCTCAATAACGGTTTGTCCATAATTACTTTTTTAACCACCTATATCCCATCCTCCTTAACTGTTTTACATTCGTTATCAACCCATCATCAAGACTTAACCCTTTTTTTAGCATAAAGCTTGAACCTTTATGGCTAAAACGTTCAAAACTAGATCTAGGGTTTATTTAAACGAGCCGTTCATAACCATGAGTTCGTTAAGTCCATTTTAATCTTCAAGTTTGCAACTTTATGATTTATCTAGACCCGATCTATCATCCTACCAATTTTCATGTAAATCCGTTCATGAAAAGTAAACCTTTTTAACAAAAACGTACCTTTGAGGTTTTTATCTAAAATCACTCGAGAAGCCCAAAACCATATCAAACGAACTCCGATTTGAGTGATTCAAGCGGCCACGGAACCGTCTTGTCCCGATCTACAAATCCATCAGCTCACCTTCACCGGAAACCGCCGCTACAGTCGCCGGAACAGCTGAACAGTCGCCGGAATATTCACTTTTGAGCTGCTATGGTTTTGCTGATAAAAACTGGACTTCCCGACCTCTGATCGAAAATCTAATCGGTGGGAATCTTCATTTATATATCGTGAACACTCAGTTAAACTTGAGACCAATCCGACGGCTAGATCTCCGGGAATCTTTGTGTCTTTGTGGGTAGTTTTCTCAAAAACGGGAATTGAGTTAAGTGTGTGGTTTGATGGTGTAGGCTATGGTGTAGAGATGTATGAAAATGGAAAGGATTAGGGTTTTAAGGGGTATTTATACTCCCTTAAGCCCATGGACCTTAGGCCCATCTTTTCTTTTTGGTCCATAATTAATTACATCTAATTAGTCTACTTATCCTTCCATCTTTATTATTTTACAACTTTTCTATTAACTCAAGTAAACTTTTCCATTTTAAATAAATAATATGTTAATTATTTATTCTTAGAAATTTCGGGATGTTACACTAGTACTTGAACTTCGTCAATTGGAATGTGGGCAAGCAACGGATTATGGAAGAGATAGTCTAGGGTTTCCGAATTATTCGGGATATCAGTTGTAACTTTTTCTTATATAAACGAGCTGATAATATCATTAGAACAGGCACCTTCACTTACCTAGCTACTAGCATACACTGTAACACATAGTTTTTGATCACTTATCAGCTCCACCACTTGTAACCACCATTTTATTATTAATAAAAGTGACGGTGATAGTTTTCACCGTCCGGGGTTTTTTGTGTCGGAGATTATCATAATCAAGGGTTTTTTCCCTCGTAATCACATCACTGTGTTCAATCGTTTTACTATCAAGCACACCACCTCACGCGCTAATTTGATCAAAAGTTAGTTTGTTAATTTTTGACCGAAACAGTTCATGTGGATACATGAGGAAGAATCGTATATTTGCAAGTTGGATAAAGCTGAATTAGGTAATGATACTTGTTTTTCTAGAATGTAGCCGACGGAGAATTTGTTGATCGATAGGTGAAGAGTATATGGATGAAGATATATACATGGGTCTCAATGTCTCACTTAACATGGATGATGTAATTTGGCGTGGTAATTGATATTTTATGGTCGTTATTGCTTTTGAATAATAACAAGTAACCGTACTCACGCGTTGCCGCGGGCCACGTTGATAGTTGATACCATATTGGCATATTCTTTGCTAATAAATAAGTTTGTTCCTTGATAAGTTAGAATATTGTTTTTACATACATGGTTTCATGAGTCCAAAAGATAAAACATTTTGTATTGCATGATTCAAATTCTTTAGGTACAGTCCAAAATAAAGAGACAGTGCAGCATCCATCTTCATTTATTTAGTGTTGTTGAAAACATTTGCTCCACTTCAATATCAATAGAAGCGTACCTAATCGTTTTCTCAATTTTTCTTGTATTCCTTCTCTCTGTATCTTAGAACCATGTCTTGTTGGTCTATTTATGGATAAAATAGGAGACATGCCTGTTTGTCATAGAATCCAAATCGAAATATTTTCATATCTTAAACGGGCCAAAACAATTTTGGGTCGAAAAGTAGTGAGTCAAAAGTATTTAATTTGTTAACATGTAGTGTTTTGTGATTTATAAGATGATAAATAAAGTGCCCATAAAATAATTTGTTTCAACACAAATTTGAGCTGACATGTTACTCAACCTGTTCACGACTAACCTTGCCACCTAAACTCATTCCTTATTAAACCTAGTCGAGTCATTGCGGGGCTAGGGAGATAAACCATTCTCTACAAAAATCTGATCTTTATTTTCCATATCCATCTTCAAATTAATACTTTTTGTTCCTTTTAATAATGGAAGTCACGTTTTTTATAGATGTATGCCTAATAAATAATGAAAATTTGAAAGAAAACTTACACTGTCACCAAGTGATGTTGAGTATCCATAGCCATCATTAGAGGTCTCATATTCCATCAGTTTCGATGGCGTGGCGTCCTTTTTTTGTTCCTTTTTTGCAAACTTTCCGTCTTCGTTAACTGTTCTGTGAACCTGGTTAATCATTAATACAACATGATATTAGAAGTATAAAACTACATATCACTGAAGTATATAGTAACTCAAGAAAAGGAAAAGAAACAAAAAAAAAAGACATAATTAGTTTCTATCAAAAGGAATTGTAGGAAATAAAATAAAACAACCGCGGACAAAATAATTCAAATGAATATGGGGTTTCTGTCTTAAAAAAACTAATTAATATAAGGTTAATGTTACTTGAAATTGAGTTTTGCTCCTCTTCGAATCGTATGATGCGGAGACTTTGGTGATAGTCATCATCTATTCAATAGTCAGCGGCAGTCCTGAAAGAATGACAAATTTTAAAGATTAAGATTATGGCCAGAAATTAAACATTTAGTTCTTTAAACTATGTATCCGTATACCAATGACCACTCAATTTATTCAAAAAATAACAGATAACGACTGAACTGATGAATCTGAAAGGCAATCGATGTCGGACTCACTGCTTCTATATGCAAAAATAGTTTCTTCACATCATCATGCATGTACCACACCACAGAGAACCTTAATATGTAAAAACACACACAAACGCCATCAGTATATGTAAAACTGGGATCATTATTAACTGGAATTAAAAACCACAATATCCTAAGGGAGATCTTCAAGTAACTACCTTCTCTCTTCTTTGTTTAGGAAAAAAAAAAGAAAGAAAGAAAAAGAAAATGCTGAAGAAAAGGAGAGAGCGTGAAAAAAAAAAACTAATTTTTAAATTCAATCGTCACTGCTAAGAATGAGGGTCTACTCAGTCACTAAAATAGTTGCAAATAAATAATAAGCCTAAATGCAACCGAATAAATACTCAAAAGTTATTTTGTTATCTCATAACTTTGTTCAGGTACATACAAGAAAATTCTGGAAATTTAGCAATGAATAATGTGTAGTTAATTAATTAATCACGCATATACGTACACATGTGTATGTATGTGTGTATATAATAATTTAGTCAGACATAGTTTTGAATTATTAAGTAATAAAAAATACATAAATGTATAGAGGGTATAGACCATCAAAATCAGTCTATGAACTTGCAGCTACGACTAATGTCTATACGACTCTAAATTCTTCTTCTCTGTTTTCTATAACATCACAAATATTCATATACATTAGAAGTATTATAAGTCTACTAGTACTATTAGATGATAAATTCTTACTAGTATTAGTATATGATGTAAAAACTATATAAGTGAAAATAATTTATATAGCATAACAATACAAGCCTTTGTGAAAAGTGACCAATTTTAAATAGAGTGAAACTTTTGTGTGGAATAATGTTTTGGTGGTTAAAAATACTAGTTGATTGATTTTGATGATACTTACAAAAATTATAGCTTTTGGTATAAACTGAGATATTTGGCTAACTTTGACCTGCAATGGAAATCTGATGAATTGACTAGTTGAATTACTAAATGTAATGCAACGTATATAAAAAATGATGTTTAGAGAAAGCAAAGACAAAATTACAAGAAAAATAGTGGAAAAATGCACCAGGGAATCAAAGTTTTGTCTTTAACTTGTTGTCTTTAAATATAATTTTGCTCCTATTCTTTCAAATAACCTATCATGTAATAAACATAATTTCTTTCACGATTTTTTCTTCTTCTTAGTTAAGTGTGTGTTTTCAAGCCACTTATAAGAGTTTTCAGTTAAATTTTGTTCGACCCAATTAGATTCAACCAGGCGGGGATCGATTGGAGTCCAAGCCACCGAAGCCACTCCACGGTAAGTAAATTTATGAAGATATGATTTCTTGTCACTCGAACCAAAATGACACATCATAAATAGAACATTTAACCCTTTATTAGAAAGATCAACCATGATAGGTAGTCAATCCATATAAAATCTCCAAACAAAGATGTTAACCTTTTCGGGAACACTTGAACTCCATCTAGTTTGCCAAGTCACTTTTGGGAGCATTTTCCTTTTAACCAACTTTCTAATTTGTTTAACAATAAATTTCTTTTGATCCATAAAATCTCATTTCCACTTATTCTTATTTGACGAGAAGGGGTGTTGCCCAATAAGATTTTAAAAATCTAAAAACCATGACTCTTCTAAACCTCTCCTTATAGGGCGACGCCAATCCCATACTTAACTTTGATCTTGTCTCTTATCTTTCACGGCGTATTAAACACTCTTTATTGTTCTCAAGGTTAAACAGTCTTGAATAAGTTGAAGTCAACGTATCATTTCCAATCCATAGGTAGTTGTAGTAACCCCTCACCTACATTTTTCTTCATAGCCGAAAAAGGGACTAAGGGGAGGCGGGCTGGTGCGTGAGGGGGATACCATCACGTGTGATGGGCTCATGCACATCGTCGCGGTCCCCCATCACGCGTGATAGGGGGTGTGCATGATAGCCATCACGCAAGTGAGGGGGTGTTTATCGAGGAGGGATCTGTTGGGGAGGTAGCCGTTGGGGATGGAGGGAGCCGTTGGGTTGGGAGTGTTTTAAATAAAAAAAAAAAATTATTTTACCTATATAAATAACTAAGACATATCTTCAAAACATACTCAAAATCAACTCAAATCCAACTCAAAATCTTCTACTACACACACCATTTTAACATATCAATGGAGGGTTCTAAGAAACGTGGGTCGGGTTCAAAGAAAACCCAAACCCGACCAAAGGTTCGACAAAATTTAGGCGAACCGACGAGATTTCAGTTACAAGACGAACCCGACACAACTCAACCATTCCAACAACAACCTTATCCACAACATTTTCAACCATCCCAATACCAACAACAACGTTATTATCAACCGTCACAAAACCAATCGTATCAAAACCAACCTTTTATTCCACCTTTTTCTACCCAAAATTATCCAAATAATGTATCCAAAAAATGATTTTCAAATGTTTCAATCTCAACCGTCTCAGCCGTCTCGACCGTCTCAACCGTCGATCCCCTAGACGATATCGATGTTATACATCAATTTGCAAGTGCTTTTCGTCACGAAGTGCAAACTTTGGATGAAGATGAACCCACGGATGAGGAGACGCATCAAAAAAGTGTTAGGCGTTGGTTGCCCGATGAGGAGGTCGCCTTGACTAAGGCTTATTTACATTGCTCCGAATAAAAAAAACACTCAAACCAACAAAAAAGAAGCGTTATGGAGACGTATTAAGAACATTTCTCGAAACTTCCCGGCGCAACAGAACGAAACAAGGATCAAATGTTTAGCAAGTGGGGAGATTTGAATCGAAAAATGTCAAAATTTAATGCTTGTTACGTTCAATTGGTAACTATTTTAGTTTATTTTATAATCTATTACTTTATTTTTACAATTTGATACATATATATATATATATATATTTTCTAAATGTTTTGTAGTCCCGAGATCGACAAAGCAGAGCGAGCAAGGCGACTATCATAAAGGACGCTTTGACCGATTATGTCGAAATTTACAATGTAGGGATTTTCCCCACTTGGAAGCGTGGGAGGTTGTGAGATGTCACGCGAAGTGGGAACCGATTCCCTTGGTCTATTTGCTTGGACCAACGGCTCCAAGGAAGAAAGGATCTTCTTCAAAAAGAACAAAAATTTTCGAGTCCGGGGATTACACAACGTCTTCCGGCGGCTTGTCATGCAACATGCCGAGCATGAACTTGAACGAGGAACCCGGAGACGATCCCAACGAAGACACACCCGCACCCACACGGCCGAATCGCAAGAAAAGTGGGGAATCGTCAAGACTCGGAAAGGAAGCGGTGGCCGAAACTTCTCCGAATACAAGTCGGCTAACTTGGCGGAAATGGCCGAGGCGAAGGAGCGAAAGAAAGAGGCTCATATTTTAAAAATGAAACGTGAGGAGACGTATATCAACCATTTGAATGAAAACCAAAAATACGCCGATCTAACTTTCCTCCTACAACCGCACAAACATCTTGAGAAACCCTTTAAATCGATCCCACTTCAACGCAAACGCGATATATGCGACAAGTGTGGTTGGGAAGGGCCGTAGGTTTTTTTTCTTTTTTTTTTTGTCGGTTTTTTTAATTTCTTTGTCTTTATTTAATGTAATATTGTTTTATTTTTATTTATTTTAGTACTTATTAAAAAAACAAAAATCCATCACACCACACCACCACACCTACTAAAAAGGGAAAATTCCTAAAATAAGCATTTATGAAAACGTTTTTCAGGTTTTAGGTGTCATTTGTAAGAAATTCTCAAAATAGTTTTTATAAACTAGTCGTGACGAGTAGTTTATGATTACATACGAGTAGTTTGTAGAACCAGTTAAAACTTGCCACGTGCTCATAAACTAACCGTAACGAGCAATTTCACTAATCATTTACTAGTCACGACTAAATAAGTTTCATGCCTCGTAATCAACGCCCACGAGTAATTCATAAGTCCTTTAGTCGCGACGACTAGTTTACCTGGTTTACATTCCTTACACGAGTAGTTTATTAATAGTTAACTCGCCGCGACTAGTTTAACCTTACAATCTACTCGTCGCGACTAAATAACTTATGAACTACTCGTGAGCGTTGATTACGAGGCATAAAACTTATTTAGTCGTGACGAGTAATGGTTAGTAATATGCTTGTTACGATTAGTTTAAAGACACGTGTCAAGTTTTAACTGGTTATACAAACTACTCGTCACGACTAGATTATAATAACTATTTTGGGAATTTCTTGCAAATGACACATAAAACCTGAAAAATGTTTTCATAAACGCTTATTTGAGAAATTTCCCTACTAAAAATCCATCACATGTGATGGATTTGGGTTTGTGATGTGGCACACCACCATTGGATGTGGTGTGTGAGGAGATTTGAACCACCCCCTCCCCCTAAGTTTTTATCACTTAGACCCCCCACTATGAGGCGCGGAGGGGTGAAACTTTTGGGCGCCGTGGGCGCTGAACACCGCCGTGGGGCGCGGTCCAACCCCGGGTGCGGCTGCTTCAGGCGTTCCAACGGCCGACGCGGTGGGTGAAAAATGTGGGCCCCCTCCCCTTCAAACGGCTCTTTTGATCGTTATATATATATATATGGGTGAAAAATGTGGGCCCCCTCCCCTTCAAACGGCTCTTTTGATCGTTATATATATATATATATATATATATATATATATATATATATATATATATATATATATATATATCACCCAAATTAAACCATTTTCAATCTTTACAATTTTTTTATAAAATTCTCCCAAAAAATTGTCTTCCGATTCATCTTCGACACCCGACTTCTACCCCGATCCCGACGTTATTTCAGACTCGGATTCAGGGGATGAGGTAATATGTAGTGCTATTCTAGATGCTGCCTGAGTCTTAGTCGAGCATAGCGAAAGCTCACAACCGCAAACAAGACGTCCTCATCGACAACGGGATCGTGTCGGTGCTCATGAACGGTTAATGCAAGATTATTTTTCGCCGGACGCGACTTTTGATTCGGAACAATTTCTGCGGCGTTTTCGGATGAGTCGCCAACTTTTGTTACGAATTGTTGGTGATTTAGAACGCGATTGTGCTTTTTTCCAACAACGTGGTGACGCGAGAGGTAAGTCAGGTTATTCTCCATTGCAAAAATGCACGGCGGCGATTCGTCAACTTTCGTATGGGACCTCGAGCGACTCCATGGAAGAGTATTTACAAATGTCGAAGACAGTGGCTCGTGAAGCCCTTCACACGTTCTACGAATGTAAGTATTATCATTTTTTAATATGTATTTATAAATCCTCTCATTTTAAATGCAAAATTAATAATGTAACGCCCCGTCTAAAGCGGAAACGCCTGAGTGTGACGTACAGATTGCTCAAAACACATGTGACACTATTAAGTGACAATATTATCATTAATTAATTTAAGCATCAAGTACACAAGTTTACAAAAAGAAATACAAGGGAAATATAAGAACAATTAACACTTGTCAATTTATTAATATAACCTAAGTTCTAGTGTCTTCGTCACGGCAGCATACTCTTCATAAGGTACCTGTAGCATATATATATAAAATAAGGTCAACTATATGAATAGTTGGTAAGTTCACACAAGTTTGATATAAGTACATAAAAATCTACAATTCCATGAACAAGTGTAAATGAGCAAGTAATGTCCTTTCCAACTGGGATTGTGCACCAGCGTACTCAGATAAGCGCAAATAAGGTCCTTTCCAGTTGGGATTGTGCACCAACGTACTCGGATAATGAGGCTCTTTTCCACTCATAACAACAAATGTATTGAGCGCAAAGGGGGGCGTATGATCATACTATCTTGAAGTAATCCATGAGCAAGTAATTTGTAGCAAGTAACAAGTAATCACACAAGTCCATGTAGCGAATTGTAGTTTGTAAATAATGAATAAACGAAATTGAATTGTTGATAGGATATATATGCTACCCCCAAAACAATAAAAGAGTAAAAAAGGGGGGTGTGAGAAACTCACCTTGAAGTTGAAGACAAACTTGAAATAAAATGGAAAACGCATAAATGAAACCGAAGCAATTGAACTTCACGAACTAAAATTAAAAGTACATAATAAATATTAACTAACGACTTATAACAAGTAGACAAATCGGGTTGTCGGGATTTAGGAGTGTTGAATGTACATTTTATTATGGAGTTGGATATTATAATATTATTTTATATATTAGCGAATTTTAACGGATTATTAATTTAATATTACGGGATTTAATATTAAGTTTGAATATTATAAAGGTTAAGAAAATATTGGTGTTACGATTTTATTTTGAAAACGAAGGTGTTAACGGATTATAAAGTTTAACGAACAAAACAATATATTTATTTTAAACGAGTTTGAAAGATTGGTTGTTTGGTGTCAAAATGATAAATATATTTTATAACTAATTTTGTTTAACTTAATATAATTTTATTTGATTTATATAATTTTTACAACTTTTATTTGGTAGAATATATAATATAAAAATGTTTAAAAAGAAAATTAAAACCAAAAAACGGCCTGACCCGGGTTCGAACCCGGGTCCCTGTGCCCACACTCATATTAACTAACCAGTAGGCCAGATTGTTAATTTTGTTATGATACTAGGAAAAAATATATATATAATATACCAAGTTCATCTTCTTCAATAAAACCCTAGCTTTCAAAACTATTAATTGGTTCCATGTTTGTTAAAATTAGCTTAAGGGTTTTGATCTACGGCTTTAGGCGATCACAATGAATATAAATAATACCTGAAAAAGTTTCAGTTTGATGGTGAACTATGCCGGCCGGAAAACGAACTCGGAAGAACAAAATCGAGTTAAAGAGCGTGTTTTAGACAAAAGTGTTGATTTGTACGAGTTTAGATGAACGAGGAGGTTCTATTTATAGTGTCAATTGGAACATTCGGTGTTTAAATTCGAGTTATTATGATTTTGAGTATAATCCGGTGGGTGTCGATTTAATACGAGTTAATGGATTGATAAATGACGAATTAAAACGCTTAATAATGTTTATCAATGATGGAGAAGTCGTTTGGGATAATTTAACGTATCAAAAGAAGGTTAAACGTGGGTTTTATGGGTTGCCGGCGCCGGAAACCGGCGACCGGACTTTTTGGTCGGAAAAACGCGGGGCAGGGATGGGCTGGGGTTGGGTTATTATTGAATATTAATTTAAATTCATAATTTACACATTCAGCCTTTGTACTTTCATATTGATTTAAAACATAATACAAAGTATAGTTACAAATGAACCCTTGTACTTTGAGATGTATAGAAACGAGATAAAAACTTTATATACTTTAATATCGTTGGTTGGTTTATGTTTTACACTCGTATATGTTGGAATTTGATTATTTTATAAACTTTTATGGCTCGGTGATTCGTTAATTGAACAATACGAATACAAAGTGAACATAAACCAACTTTAAATCATTGAACATGATATGAATTGATAACTTTCAAAAAGAGATACATTGAAATGACAAAACGGGTCGGTTCAACGAATACAAATACATAAACGAATTTGAAATATATATATATATATATAAATAGAACTAAACCGAAAATTTAAAATGGGTTAATTTTTCGGGTTTGAAAAGTAACAAATGTTACAAATAAACTGACCTTAAAAAAGTAATATTAGGTATTCCTCAACTATATCATAAAAAATATTTGAGGAAGCCGATTCAAACCGACATACAAAAAATATACGAGGTGCATGAACAGAGGCACGGTTTTTCTGGGATGGTTGGTAGTCTTGATTGCACACATTGGGCTTGGGAAGCCTGCCCAGTTGCTTGGCAAGGTCAATATCATCGGGGTGATCATGATGGACCAACAATTATCCTTGAGGTTATTGCATCATTTGATCTTTGGATATGGCATGCGTTCTTTGGGATGCCTGGCACAAACAATGATATAGCTGTGATAAATGCGTCTACTCTTTTTGACCGTCTCGTGAACGGGGTTGGACCCAAAACCTCATTTTCCACGAATGGTGTCAACTACGAATACAGATATTATTTAATCGACGACATTTATCCGGATTGGGCCACGTTGGTTCATAGCTTTACGTGCCCGACTGATGATAAACGAAAATATTACAAGAAAAAACACGAGTCGGCCAGAAAGGACATCGAAAGGGCATTCGGGGTATTAAAGAGACGTTGGTCTATAGTTAGACATACGGCTCGTATTCAGCACATGGATAAGTTAAGAAATGTAATGTACACATGTATTATCTTGCATAATATGATACTGGAGGACTCGGGTAGAGCAATATGTCAAGGCGAGTACGACGATGCGCCGGATCCGATGACAACACAAAACGAAGATGAGAGATTTGCTATTTTATTAAGAACACGGAAAAAGGAAACGAATTTCAATCTTCGAGCGGATTTGGTTGAACATATTTGGAGAAACAAAAAAGAAAACGGCGGCGGCAGCGGAGACGACGACGCCGACTAAAAATAGTTGATTTTTTTATGTATATGTTTTTTTCTTTTAATTTAGTTTGTATTTGATAATTATTGTATTTAAAAAATTTGTTGGTTTATTAAATTAAAAAAAATTAAGGGGCTTCGAAGCCCCCGCACCATAGAGGGACATCTTTGGGGTGGTGCTTTGAAGCCCCCAGTGCCCACGTGGCACTGGGGAGGGGCTTCGAAGCCCCTCACCATAGAGGATGGCCTTAGGCTATGCATAGTGGAAGGGCTACAAATTGGGGCGTTTTGCGCCATGTGGCGCCCAGTCAGCAAGGGGTGAGAATTTGTTTTTGGGGTGTAATGGTGTAGGGGCTACAATAGCAATATAATATATATATATATGTTTAAGTTCAAGAAAGAAATCAAATTATTGCAATAAATGAAAGAAATGAATATGTGCCACTAGTTTTATTTTATATTTTAAATATTTAAAAATAAATAAAAAAGATGTAAATGCAACAATAAATGCATTCTCTCTCCAACTAATACAACTAATATAACCATAATAAATCTCTCTCTAATTAATATATCTAACTAATTTAACTATAATAATTAAAAGATAAAAACAATATTTTAGTTTATTTTTTATTTACACATTCTTCATTTTATTCAACATAAACACAATTTATTCATATAAAAATATTTTTAATATTAAAAAAATAATTTCCACTCAATATATTAGCATATATCAACGTACTTTTTAACATTAAATAATAAAACATAATATATATATATATTTTTCAATTGGTATGCCTATAAAAATTATTGTCATAAATAATAATAAAAAAATATCATACAAATGTGTCCATTAAATTTTAACAATTAATATACAACCTACACAAAGTTATATAACCTACACTTGTTTTGAGCAATAAAAACGTACAACATACAAAAGGCATATAGCTTACATATGTAATTTGACATCAACAATTATATAAACTACACAAAGATACACATAACCTACACATGCGTATGTCATATGTTTTTCGTATGTAAGCTAGTTTTCTTATTCTTAGAACAAGTGTAGGTTATATGTTTTTGTATAGGTTGTATATTTTTTTGACATTTAATGCAAACATGTGTAAGATAGTTTTTTGTATTATTTATCACAATGTAACTACGTGTTGATGGATATTGATATATTGAGTTTGAAGAAATTGGTTTTGAAAAGAAACTAATGTAGGAATAAATTGTATTTGTGTAAGATAAAATTTTCGTGTGTAGGTTATATGTTTTTTATGTGTAGGTTAAATGTTTTCGTGTGCGTGTGTATTTTATTGATGATGAATTTTGTGGTGTAGGTTAAATGCTTTTCGTGTGTAAGTTATATGTTGTCTTATTCTTAGAACAAGTGTAGATTATACGTTTTTGTGTAGGTTGTATGTTTTTTGTTGATATCTTATGCAAACACATGTAAAATAGTTTTTTGGTATTATTCATCATAATGTAAGTATGTGTTGATGGATATTAATATATTGAGTTGGAAGAAATTAGTTTTTGATAGAAAGAAATTTTAATGTATGAATAAATTATACTTGTGTAGGATAAAAATTCAAGAAACAAAAAGTATGTTATAAAAATAAAGGTGTTCTTAATATTTTCTTATTATAATAATTTAATTAGTTATATTAATTAAATAGATAAGTATTATAGTTTATTAGTTATATTAATTGAAGAAAGAGAATAATTAATATTTTCTTTATTTAGATTTAAGCATTTAAAACTTAAAACAAAACTAGTGGTCCATATTCATTTTTTATATTTCTTGCAATAATATCATTTCTCTCTTGAACCATCCCCTATATATATATATATACATATATCTATCACACACATACAAAATATAATAATAATAAATGAAACAAGGAAGCAACGACAACTTTCATCGCCCCTCCACATTTCGCCCCAATTTCGCCCCTTTGTAGCCCAAGAGGGCGGTGTTCGCGCCCATTGTCGCCCAAAATCGCCCAAACCCAAGCCCCACTTCACATGGCCTTAAAACATGAATACTTTTCATTAGTCTATTCCAAACACACTTCTTTTAGCGACGGTTGATGCAAGCTGATCAAAATTGCTTTTGATGGATTTGTACTAGTGAAGTTGGTTTCTTAGGTCAACTAGTTTTTAGGAGCCTCGTTTTGCGACAAGATCGTTAAACCGAAAAAAAAACATATGTAAAAACCTAACCACTCATGTGTGTTAAGGAGTGTAAACTCTCTCTCTCTCTCTATATATATATATACATACATACTAGCTGTGTGCCCTCGCGATGCGGCGGGGTTACACGTAAACATGACATCGGATGCGTAACCGGTGTTACTGCTTCTGTATGTGCGTGACTTAACGATATTACGCACGTAACCCGGCGATAATATGCTTGTATTGCGGCATTGGAATCTTAACTGGTTAGTAAGCACGTCACAAAGTGCACGCTCAGTCAGGTGTTGGTGCGCACGTAACGCTACATTGAACTCGTCTTGACCCGCAAGCCATTCCACTTGACAATGTTCTAACCGAAATTTGTTATGACTTGACCCCTTTCAACCCAAACCCGTCCCGAACCAAACCAAATTGACCTTTTTGTATCGACTCATTCCAACCTTAACCTTTTAGACCCATGACCTGAACTGCCGAAACCGCCTGATTCGTTTGTCGGTCTTTAATGGTGATCACGTAACAAGCTAAGTTTTTAAAATGAAAAAAGTATAGCAATACCATACTCAAATTAAAGAGAATAAAATACTCGATTTTATGGTATAATGCTTTTAAAAAAATATTAGCGTGTGAAAAGGTTATAAACGTTTAAACGTCGTCGGGGTAGTTGGTTTAAAATAAAGGGTATACATGTAACTATTATATAAATTAACAAAATGTGATTAAAGTTAAAGAACCAAACTTGTAACTATTTTTTTAATAAATTAAAATAAAGCGTAACATGATTTTGGTTATGCTAAAAGACAAAATTGTCAAAATACAAAATTGCCCCTAAAATGTATTAACCTTATGCATTATAATTTGTACTAAAAGCAACAAGTTTGGTACCTCTTAAAAATTAAGAGGTCTCTCACTCATGCTTTATATAGATATACTAGCTATGTGCCCGCGCGATGCAGCGGGGCGCGCACGCAACTCTTTATTGAACGCATAATCAGTGTCGGTACATACGTGACCTGATGATAGTGTGCACGTAGCCTAAAATTTGACGCGTAACTCGTGCAAAGCCAATTACGTGTTATCGAAGATTGAACCGGACGGGAATGTACGTTACCGACATCAAAACATGCTAAACCAACACCACACATGTAATTCATTCCGATTAACGGTGTAGGGCGTTGGGTTGAGCCCTTACCAAGATTAGGTTATGTGCGTTACGTGGTGTTGGACACGTGTTTATAGATCCCAGTACATGTAAACAACAGTATCTGCGTAACATGTAACGAAAATCAAAAGGCAAACCTGAAATATACAGTAATTTGAAATCAATCATTTTTTTAAACCAACCCGTTTTGGCCCCAAACCCGTTCCGACTCGACAACATTCTAACCTAGCCTCTTTCTACTCGAACCTGAACCAAATTAACCATATTTTTGTATCGACTCATTTCGACTCTAATGTACTTTTACAAATGACTCAAGCACGCTCGACTCGACATGCTACTCGGTTCTAAATGGTAATGGCGTAACATGTTAACGTTTTAAAACTAAAAAACTATAGCAACATCATACTTATATTAAAGATAAAATGCTCGTTTTTATGATGAAATTTTTTTGAAAAAATATTAACGTGTGAAAAAGTTATGACCGTTAAAAAATCGTGGAGTAGTTAGTTTTGAATTAGGGGGCATATTTGTAACTATGATTAAATTTTACATAAAAGGTAGTGAAGTTGGAGGACCAAAGTTGTATTTGTAAGTAAAGACTTAATTAACCTTAATATTCATATTTTGTATGTATTATGGGTTGTATATAAAGCAATGAGTTTGGTACCTCTTAAAATTTAAGAGGTCCCTAACTCATGCTTTATATATATATATATATATATATATATATATAGGGAAGGGTTATACTAAAAAGAAGTAATTTCCTAGAAAGACTAGGAATAAATCATAGCCATTGGATTATGTTAATCAATGGTTGAGATTTAAAATTATCAAAAACCGACATAGTTTCCTATAATTATTTTTTCATCACTATAACCGACATAGTTTCTTAGAATTGTTCTTTCACCATATGTTGTAATGTCACTTGCCAAAAATTTATTGGTTCTTACCATTCTTAGGAAACTTTTTCTTTTTATTTGAACTCTTATATATATATATATAATATATAAACGAAGACATAAAAATCTTATGTGTCGCGATGTGGTCGCTCCCCCTTTTTTTGGAGTCACCAGATTTGCTTGATTTTTAAATGGAGGCTTCTCATGCATTTGACCCGAATTCAGGGTATGGGTCTTACCATACCCAGATATTCCTTAAACGGGTTATAACATCTCATTAAATTAAAAAATAATCTCACCAAATATTTGATACAAAAATCCTATAAAGTAGGAATATATTAAAAATAAATATATAATTTATTTAAAAAAGATATATACTATTTATAATTAAAAAACCAATTTTATAGTAAAATAAAATAAACGGGTCTTGGATCTCATCAAACTCATATAGCTTTTAAACCGGGTTATAACATCTCATCTATTTGTGAAACAATTTAATATCAAACTATAAGTTAATTATTAACTTTCATACAATAAAAAAAATAAAAAATAAAAAAATAGATAAATATTAAAAACAAATAATATAAAACAACCCCTGTAATATGGGGATAAAAACTAGTATATATTTATATATCGAAACATAAAATGTTATCATAGAAAATAAGAACCAGGTCGAAACGAAAAAAACATATAATTCAGACAGAGATTAAAAACTAAATAAAGAATGAATTTTATAAAGTGTTGGGTTAACTTCAAATCCTTTAATTATTATAATTACGTGGTGTTTATTTTAAAAGAACTTGACTTTTTTGTTATTTCCAAATATACACTCACGACGTGCTTTTGGTACTAAGTATGGGTACTGGTACACATACCATAAGGATGAGCATTTGATACAGAATACTGGTACCGATAACCGTACATGTTAGTAGGGCTGCAAACGAATCAAACGTTCAGCGTTCGTGAACCGTTCTGCGGGAAGTTCGTTTATATTCGTTAGTTTAATAAATAAACGAACATGAACAAGAAACTTCGTTCGATTAGTTAAATAAACGAACATGAACAGAGCCCCAGTTCGTTTAATTGTGTTTGTGAACTTTCAATAATGTGTTCATTAACGTTCGTTTGTGCATGTTATTCATGAAAGTTTTTGTACATTTATTTATTTTATCTAAACATTTTATATTCGTTAACTTATTACCTCTAACATAATAAAGGAAACCAAATTCTCACATTGTTTTTGCATTTTTAACATTTCCTTTTTCATTTTCACCTTGATAAATACATCGATCTCAATCAATAACTATAGAGGTAGGGTACTAAAAAGACCCAAATACCCTTAAGTAACACCCGCGGGTCAACCAAGAGCACGTCACAAGTCACCCGCGGGACATATGAACCATCCACATAAATCATCTGAGGAACAAACACCCTCATGGCACATGCGGAAGCATCCTGGCACCCTCAAAAGTCATCCGCAAGAAGGAATACCCTTCCGCGTAAATGACCAGGAGGTAATGCTTCGGGACAGCTGTTAACAACTAATTACCTTCTAGAAGATTTATCAAGATGCTTTCTTGAGCAATACGTGATCTCTTGGCTAATCAGCTAATGACACCTGGCAAGGTCGTTATAACCGTGCACATGGCCAATATTACCCCATTAACCAATGTTAGAGAGACGTGTGTCCAGGTTGTTATACATGCACATGCAACGTATTAGCTGAACCTATCGTATGAGGACACGTGTCCATGCGGTTATAAGAGCATCTTCTAAAGGGACAGCTGGCCCAATCACCTTCCCACACCCTTCGGCTATAAATACCCTCTCGATCATCATGAGGTATTCATTCACTCCCACTGTACTCTCTCAATTTACTTAAGTACTTTATCTCCATCAGAATTGTACTTATTCTCACGTCGTAGGGTGGTTACGGGAAGTCCCCCCCCCCCCTCTTGTCCTTCTCGTATCGAGCTCACGGTGTCTATTTTGCAGGTTCACGTCAATGGACTTTAGGAAATGTGTTCATATCGTATTGGCAGTTACTCATACCCTAACCTGTGGACTCATTGGATCTAGGACCCGTCAAGGGGAGTAGATCCGTGTTTCTTCATTGGCGCCATCCGTGCTTTTGTTAGAACAACAAAAAAAATTTCCGTTCTCTTTACGATATGAATCAGTTACATAAAGGGCCGACGGAGAATCAGTTGCAACCTCCACGTGATCTCAATATTGAAACACGTGAAGGAGCAACATCCATTTTTGCTAGAATCACAAACTCTGCTCCACGAACTGATGCCGTGAACCCTGGAGGTTTTACCTTAGGTGGTTCATCGGCTCGGGGACATTTCACTCCATTAGCAGATACTACTCTGGTAGATGCTGGAAATGTCGTTACACCAACTACGGACCTAGGGCATGTCACAGCCTAGGAGGTTCTAATTTTGGAAATCTAGAGCGAATTACGAGAGAAGCCCACCAAACTCAATCGGAGTTAGGTTTGGAGGAAGATTCCAGTGATTCTAACCCAAGAAGAACTCACCGCCATAGATTCAGAAGCGAAGGACTTTTGTCTCCGGACGAATGGCTTCGTGTTTAACAAGACAGTTTAAAAGCAGAGTATGAACGCAGGGTTCGGAATGAACGTTTTCATGGCCGTACCCTGACGTATGATGAGCCTCCCTGGAGATCTATTTCCCCTCCCATAAGAGGAAGCCACATCCAATATAGTCAACCACCAGAGCAGAATGTAAGTGAGATCCGGAGGTAACGTCCTCGTCCTCGCATAGATATTAGGGTACCATCTTACGAGGATGAACTGGACAGATATGACTCAACTTATCGTCCGGAAGGTAGTTATTACAGCGGGGATAGCCGCCTTCCTTCACATGGAGGGGCTAGTTACCCGCGACCAGTCGTCCGTCACGCGGAGTACGGCAGTAGTGCTGAGTATAATTTTTCAAAACTATACCATCCAGAATCTTTTGTAGAAAAGTCAAAATTTATTCCAAGCATCGCACAAGCTCCATTTCCAATGAACGCAAAGATTCCAACATCCGTTGGAACATATAATGGAATGACAGATCCCTGTGATCATTTGCTGAAATTTGTGGCAGTCGGAGGAGTTAGTGGTTGGACCCTTCCGTACTGGTGCCATATGTTTGCACTAACATTTGCAGGAGCTGCTCGAGAATGGTTTGAAAAGATGCCTGCCGGACAAATCAAAAGCTGGAATGATTTTGTAACAAAGTTTTCCCAGCATTTTAGTCAACAAAAGAAGCATACCCGTGACCCTTCAGAAATACTGGATGTTACAAGGCGAAATAATGAGTCTATTGAAGACTTCATTACTCGTTTTAATAACGAGAGCCCTAACATTGGAGGAGTCAGCGAAGATATGCTGAGAGGAGCGTTCTGCAAGAACGTTCATAGTGATGCCCTGATCCGCACTCTTACAGGGAGAGATGGAATGCCCGAATCATGGGACGAAATCATGAAGGCAGCAAAAGTGTTCGCAAGAACCGAGAAAACTCTAGGTTCCAATAGTTAAAAGCAATCACCAAGGATTGAGTTTCAAACTCCGAGACCAAACAAACAGGCCAAAGGGACAATATGGTCAAGACTTCAGCCAAGAGTAGAAACGTCTAAACCATTCGATGCAAGATCGCTTATCAGTAATAAAAACAAATCGGGACCCTCGAAAAGAAGTTCAAACAGTTGACTCAGTTATCAAAGACTCCCTCAGAAATCCTCACCACTGAGAATTTGACCTTCAGAAAGCGTCAACCATTACTGAGGAAGTTGTTCCTCGATAACAAGAAGCACTGCTCATATCATAATGATATTGGACACAACACGAATGAGTGTGTGGCCCTCAGAAACGAAACTGAAGCAGCCGTAAAAAATGGCAAACTCTAACATTTGGTCAAAGGCACACGACCAGGGACCGGCAAACCTCCCGCAAAGGACAGCCAGGGTCCGGCCAAAAAGCAAGTCAGAGATTTGAACGTCCACATGATTCAGAGCGGGCATTCGGGTAAAGGAAAAAGGAGGGAATATTTAGATGACGAATGGAAAAACGAGCCCGTGATCTTTCCTCGGGTCAGAGGAGGACCGTGTAACAAAAACCCATTGATAATTACTGCTCAATTTGGTCACTACAGATCACAATACGTGTTCTTTGACACTGGAAGTACGTCCGACATCATGTACGAGCAATGTTTCGAACAATTAGATGAGGAAGATAAAGAAAGATTAAAACCAATCCATGCTCCCGTCCCTGGTTTTGGAGGGGAGATAATGCATCCGCGTGGGGTGATATCGTTTCCGTTGACACTCAGCGACGGAATTTATTCAAGAACCGAGGAAGTTGAATTTTTGGTTTTACCAGCCACTTCTAAACATGACATTATTCTGGGACGAGAGGCGATTGGTGATTTCAATGCCCACCCGTCCACAGCCCACGGTGCAGTAGGAGTTCCAACTAGCACCGGCGTAGCAATAATTCATGTCAACAGACATTGCTTTGCAACAGAAAGTTCGAGACCCAGCAAGGTCCCTAGACAAGCTCAAAGGACTGAACCAGAGAAATGAGTTTTGAACAAGACATTTCCTGATCAAACAGTTACTATTGGGCCGGCTATTTCAGAAATAGTAAGGATCGTCTTGAAGCAGCTGTTAACAAAAAACGTGGACATCTTCGCTTGGCAACCCGCGGACATGACTGGTGTCCCGCGGAACATTGCTGAACACAAGTTAAGGGTGAACCCGGTGTTTACCCCAATTGTCAAGAAAAAGCGAAAGATGGGCCCGGAACAAACGAAAGCCATGAATGAGCAAGTGCAAGATCTCCTTCACGCCGGAATCATCCGGGAATGCAAATATCAGACATGGGTAGCTAATCCAGTCATTGTCCCAAAGAGCAACGGAACAAGGCGGATGTGTATTGATTTTAAAGACTTAAATAAGGCTTTCCCTAAAGACTGTTATCCATTACCTGAGATTGATCTCAAGGTAGACGCTGTAGCTCCGTTCAAATTCAAATGCTTCCTTGATGCCTAAAAATGCTACCACCAAATCCGCATGGCGGCAGGTGATGAGGATAAAACAGCATTCATAACTGATCAAGGCACTTTCTGTTATAAGATGATGCCTTTCGGGTTGAAGAACGCGGGTGCCACATATCAGCGGTTAATGGATCAAGCTTTCAAATATCAGATAAGTCGAAACCTGGAAGTTTATATGGACGATTTAGTCATTAAAAGCATCGAAGAAGATCAAATGTTAAGAGATATTGAAGAGACCTTTGAAACATTAAGAAGCATCAATATGAAGTTGAACCCGGCTAAGTGTTCGTTCAGGATGGAAGAGGGAAAATTCCTTGGATTCATAATAACGGGTGCGGGCTTCAAAGCCAACCCCGATAAGGTTCAGGCTATAGCCCGCATGCCCTCTCCCTCTTCCCTCAAAGAGGTTCAAACACTTAACGAAAGACTTGTAGTGCTAAACCGATTCTGAACAAATCACGCGGCCAAGTCTTATCCATTCGTGTCAACACTTAGAAATTGCCTCAAGAAGGCACACTTCAAATGGACCGTGGAGGCTGAAAATCATTCTTACAGGTTAAGCAATGCTTAATGGAGTTGCCTACTTTAACAGCATCACATGCGGGAGAACCTCTGACATTGTATTTATCTGCCTCGGATATTGCCATAGGGGCCGTATTACTGACGGATAGGAAAAATGTCCAAACACAAATTTACTACGTCAGTAGAACGTTGTCAGGTCCGGAGACCAGATATTCGATGTTAGAAAAACTCGTCTTAGCACTGGTCTATGCAACCCGACGGCTTCGCAGGTATTTTCAGGGACATCCCATAAACGTTCTGACCGGTTACAAACTCAAGAACGTGTTGAGTAAACCAGAACTATCGAGACGATTAGCAAAATGGGCCATTGAGTTGGGTGAACATGCAATCGAATATAAGCCTAGACCAGCGATCAAAGGACAGGTACTCGCGGACTTCATCACCGAAGTCCCGCAGCACAAAGAAGAGGAATGCTTGATTAAGCAACAACCCCAAGTACCTCCTGAACAAGGACAAGTTTGGTCGTTGTTCACGGATGGAGCTTCCAGCAGTGAAGGATCCGGGGCAGGCCTCAGGCTAGTTAATCCGGAAGGCCATGAGTTCACGTATGCCGTAAAGTTGGACTTCAAAAGTACCAACAATGAGGCAGAATATGAAGCCTTCCTGGCAGGCCTTCGGATAGCCAGCAAGCTTGGGGTGAAAAATTTGGAAGCACGGGTAGACTCCATGCTGATTACAGGACAAATAAATGGAACTTACGAAGCAAAAAACAACGTTATGGCTTCTTATCTCTCGCAGGCAAAAGACTTAATCCGCCAGTTCTCTTCCTTTAACATTGTTCACATTAAGAGGAGTGAGAACAAATCTGCGGACGCCCTTAGCAAACTAGCCTCGACAAATTTCGAACATTTTGCTAAGGATATTCGCGTAGAAGTCTTGGAACACCCGTCCGTTCCTCAAAATCAAGTTTTGGTAATTCAAACGGGGCGTCAAATCATGGATGACACCGATGAAGGGTTATTTATCATCCGGAATTCTTCCGACAGAGAAAGCTGAAGCCCGGAAGATCAAACACAAGGCCTTGAATTACCAATTGAATGATGGCGTGTTATACCGGAGATCATTTCTAGGACCATTGTTACGTTGCGTAGACGCGGAAGATGCGAATTATCTAATACGAGAAATTCATGAAGGCATCTGCGGCTTACACGCGGGTCCAAGGATGACTGTTGCAAAGATCATGAACACAGGGTACTATTGGCCTGACATGCACTTAGACGCTGTGCAAGAAATCAGAAAGTGTGATTCTTGCCAGCTTCATGCCCCCAATACTTTGCGTCCCAAAAATGAATTGATCCCGGTAACATCCGCTTGGCCATTCCAGAAGTGGGCTATAGACATTATGGGACCATTCCCGGAAGCCCCTGGACGAGTCAAATTTTTTATAGTGGCCATTGATTACTTCACCAAATGGGTAGAAGCCAAACCGGTTGCATCAATAACGGCATCAAGGGTCAAAAAGTTCCTCTGGGAATTCATCATTTGCCGGTTTTGCCTCCCGCAAGAATTGGTAAGTGACAATGGGACCCAATTTGCTGATAGCGGACTACGGGAATGGTTAAAGGAACTTCAAGTCATTCAAAATTTTACAATCGTAGCTCATCCGCACGCAAATGGTCAGGTCTAAAGAACCAACCGAACTATTAAAGAAGGAATAAAGGCAAGGTTAGGAACTAAACGGACGGGCTGGGTGGACGAATTGCCCCATGTACTTTGGGCCTTTCGCACCCAAAAGAAATCCAGCAATTCTGAAACGCCGTTTAGTTTAACCTATGGTACTGAAACTATAATCCCAGCCAAAATCGGGATTCCATCCGCAAGGGTTTTGTTAATTGATGATAATGATTACGAACTCTGGATGAATCTTGATTTGTTGGAGGAAAGAAGAGAACTTGCATCGATTCGCGAACACAATTATAAACGACAACTTCAGAAATACTACAACTCGCGGGTCAAGAAATGCGAATTCGATGCGGGAGATTTTGTCTTCCGTAACAATGAGGCTTCCGGTCAGGAGCCTCCGGGTAAGTTGGCTCCAACTTGGGAAGGCCCTTACAAGATTAAACAAGTCTTGTCTAAAGGCGCTTACAAGTTAGAAAAATTAGACAGGACGGAAGTCCCGCGGACTTGGAATGGGGCGCAACTAAAAAAGTGTTACATTTAGCAATTTCGTTTGTTTTTATTTCGGCCTGCGTGCCCGAATAGACTAGTTAAAGCTTTGTAATTTCAGTTTGTACTTTGGTTTATATCCGTTGTATGGAAAAGTTATGTTAAGTCTCATGATGAATTGTAATCTTTTATTGACAAAATCGAAATTCCGGAGAGACACTTATATTATAACACATAAGACTAAGTGCACCGGAAGAACAGAGGATTTCTTATTTACTATCAAAAGAGATTACAAAAAAAGCAATACATATACATTTACACGAAAAATAGATCTATATCTAAGGAGCCGCGTCTTCACAATCTTGGTTTCCAGCTTCAGCATCATCTTGGTCCTCTTCATCTAGACCAAGAAGAACTTTTAGCTGGTAAACGGCATCTTCCTTGTCAGCTAGCTCGGATATCTGCTCTGAAATCGGAAACTTCAAAGTATCAAAAGTCTTCGTCTTTTCAGTAAGAATCGCAGCAGTATCCTTGTCGTGAAGAATAAACTCTTCCGGAACTCTACTTTCGGAAGTAAAGTTATAGCCTTCGTGAAACCCAATTTGGCGTCCGACTTGCTTGGAGGCATTCAAGAGTATTGCAACACAGTCACCGAGAGCATCACTCTGATGAACTTGCGTAATAACCTGTAAAGAAAATTTAGACATAAACAATTACGATTGTGATGTGGTGAAAACAGTCAATTAAAAATAAACTAAATTAAACAAGTAATAAAAACTAGACTTGAGACTTAACTAAACAAAACACCGGCAAGTGAACCAATCAATTGTACTAAGCTAAGTAAGTCCGGAATATCGAACCCACAGGACTATATAAATTACGTAAATTAGCTAATTAGACTCGACTTACGACACGACTATTTATTATTAATGTTTTAAAGGGGGTTTTTAAACTAAGATTAAACTAAGAAATTAAATAAACAAGTAAACTAGGAAATAAGCAATTAATCACAAGACTGAAACCAATAAGAGAAGGAATCTACCTAGGTAAGAATCTCATGCATCAACAATCATCAAGCAATGGACAAATAACATGATATGGAAACTGATTTCTAAACGTATTCATCTAAAAAACCCTAAAGGACCCTCAATCGCATCAAGTAAAATCCTAAAGAATGAATATTAGATTATTAAGCAATCAGTTATATTGATTTCCTCACGATTATCAAATAGGGTTAATTAATAGTATCTAAAGCAAGCAATCTTACGAAACACTAAACTCTAGATAACTTGATAATCTTATCACGACATCATGAACAAGGATCAACACACTAAGCAAGAATATTGTCACTATCTATCCTAGCATGCGATTGACCAAGACACATGAACAACTCCTCACCTTACAGCTATTGGAATTTAACTGAACATTCAAAACCCTAACCAACTGTCAACTAGCTTCTATGATCTAATAGGCCTATTCAACCACAATAATCAAAACACCAAGTAATGATTAAACATAAACCTTAAATCTAAAGAACACAATCAAGAGATATAAGATCTATGCGAAGCTATACTTAACAATCAATCAAGATAATAAACATTCATATGCATCATGAAAGCAAAATCAAATCTTTTACTATTAAAATAACGAAACCATAATCAAAAGATTAGTCCAAAGCAAGAATCATGCATCAAACATGTTCATCAAACCTAGGTAGACATGAAGTCTAGCCTAGAATCATTGTTGAAAACAATCCTAAACAAGTATTGAAAACAAAGAGGAAAGACATGATAAATAATGAACAAGGAACAAAAATTAGAGCGATAAAACCCTTTGCGATTGATCCTTGAACACCCGGATGAAAACTTGATGATCCTCCTTGATTCCTAGCCTCAAAACCTTCACAAACCCTTGGAAAATCGGCTCCAAGAATGCTTAGATCGGCTGGGTTTTTGTGAGAGATGTTTATATAACGAAAATCGAGCTTGGGCTTGCAGTTTTTGGCTGACCAGAAGGCCTAGGCGCCCCGCGAAGGCATATTGCCTTTTGCCTTAGCGCGGCGCGGTGTGCTCTTATGCATGGCCAACGAATTTTGTTGTTATTTCATGTTAAATCTTGCATAAACTTGATAAATATCTCCCTTGATCTCCAAGTAATGATAAGAAGCTTCTAGACCTTCTTTCCCATCAACTATATGAAAACGTAACAAGACATTAATGATTTAAACCATATAATCATTTACGAACAAACACGAACATAAACTTCCCATAAAATGATAGAAAGAATCAAAGCTTAACATGCAAGACACCAAAATATATAAAACACGTAAACATATAATAAACTTGACTCAAAACTTAAATTAAAGAAAGATAAATGAAACACGAATCAAACCGAACTCAAAACATTAAAGAAACACAACTTTACACGGGATACGAGATGTATAAATAGACGTATATCAGATTGTCATAGTCACTTTCTACGGGATAAAAGGCATACATACCTCAGGAATGCCTTCCGCCAAAAGCCACTTCCTATCCGCCTCCGCCTGCAGTAACTTCATTTTTTGACTGGCATACTCCAGTGATTGTCCCCCACTTTTGGAGTTGAGGTCGGACAGGCGTTTATCTTTGGCTGCTGAGTCAGCCTGAAGAGTCTTGATCATCTAAGCTTGCTCTTCCAATTGTTTTTGGAGAGCAACCTTGGTTTCCTCAGCAGCAAGACGACTAGCTTTCTCGGCTTCATAGGCTTTGAAATTTTCTTGAGCTTCGGTTAAAGCATTGAAAACTTCTTTCTTGGACTCAAGCAGTTTAAGCTCTAATTCGTCCCACTCCTCGTTCATTACTAACCAATCCCGGGTGATCTCTTGATTGGTAGAAATAGTATTCGCCAGGTGATAGGAATTTGAGTTCAACAATTCCTAGCGAATACAGCGACGTTGTCGCTCCCTTTCTGCGGGAGAAAGACTCTCCCGCAGATATTCAAAACACAGGTCCACATCGTTAAACGTCGAATTTCGACGCAAGGACCAGTGTATATTATGAGGGGCAGTATCCTCTTCCGCGGGAGGCAAAGAAGTCTGACCCCCATAACGAAATGCACTGACGCCGCCCTGGTCTCTAAAATGATGATCATTAAAGTTCGGGGACATGCGGGAGGCGTCAAGATCACCAATATCTCTCTCCTTCAAAGGATAAGTATCCGCCAAGTTAATCGGGTTCTGAAGGTTATTTGGTGGCGAAGACGGTGGGGTTGGAAGTTTTGAAGCACCAGGGTTCTTGAGCCCAGAAATGTCTTCTGAAAAGTCTTTCAAACCCACTGACATAATGGTAGTCATACATCAGATACATTACTGTTTGAAAACACGATAAACATAAGAGATAATGAAATTACCTAAGGAGATGTCCCGAGCATCACGTTGATGAGGACGTGATTCCAATTCCACGACTTTTGTTTTTTTCTTCTTCTTAGATGGAGCAGATTTAGAAGGTTGAGCCTTACGCTTACCAGCCGCTTTAGGCGCACCCACATCGGTGGCTTGAGGCTACTCCCCAAGTTTGGTATCATCGACCGTCTGGTGATCTCCATCGTCACCTACTGATCGTTTGGCGACGGCTTTTGAATCCAGCTTGCGGGTTAGACCTACAGTTGAACGCAGTGGGTTAAGAGCATCAACTGTAAAACCCTTCCTCGCAGAGTGATGACTCCTCACTGGACGAAAGAAGCACTATCACTCCGCCGGAAGTAGCAGAAGTAATGGGTCGAGGTTGTGGAATACCCTCACCTTTCGAGACGAACTCTTCACCTTGAGCGTACATCGCCTCGAAAACCGCAGGTGCCGGGCTAAGAGTAGTGGAAAACATAAAATTTTTGTGGGTACGCTCCAAGAAAGGTACATCCCTCCGGTCAATGGGGCGACGTACCATCATCCCTCCCTCATGATCTAGAAGAGTGTTAAATACGGAACCTTCGCCTGTACAAGAAAATAACAAAATTCAGAACGAGGAAAGATATTGAGAATGAAGTTCGCAACATACTTACGTTTATCCGGGTTCTCGTAATACGGTTCTAGTTCAGGGAACGACCATAAGCGGCTCATTTTCGCATGTACCATCGCCCCCTCATGAATAGGACGCATGGGCGTTGGTGTTTGGGTCAAAGTATTAAACCATTTATGACCCTCGTATTCAATGACAAGAATCTCAGGAGCCGCGTCTTCCGGTTTCCGTCGGGTCATTGTGAATGGAATAACATCCTCTCGGATCCAAAAGAACTTGGATTTCCACCCATGGATACTCTGGATCCATTCAAATCCGATCGGACCCTTTCCGATAGTGGCAAAGCCATACCATCCGTCACGGTATGTCATCTTGTAAAAAATGGCAAATATATTAACGGATGGTTCGTAGTTATGAGATTGGCAACAGAACTCAAAGTGTCGAACCCTCAACATCCCGAACGGATGAATTTGGGATAGATGAAGCCCATAGGCTTTCAGAACGGACCGAAAGAACTTCGTCACGGGTAACCGGAAGTTACCCGTGGTAAATTGGTCCAAGTATATGGCCATCTTCTTCGCCGGTGGCGCTATGGCAATGGCACCTTCTGCGGACGTTCGGCTTCCCATTCCGGCGCCAATCCATACATGTTTCTCACGTCGTCAAAGTCCTTTTCTTTGATATTACATCCGACCTCGTGGATGACAGGGGGATTCTTCTTATCAACAGCCATCGTAATACAACTTGATTAATAAAAAGAAGATGCAGTCTTAAAGATCTCAGATTTGTTGAATACTTGAGAGAAAAGGTTTGGAAGCGATAAGAACAAATGAATGGTCATGGACCTATTTATACTCATCGCAATAAATGCATTTGATGGGTTAACAGAAGAAAGAGAAAGTATAGGCCGTCGGATGACTGACACGTCAGGCGGGAAATTCGAAAAAGCGTGTACAGGCTATCAAAGAGGTGTCCCATCAGCCGTCGCTTAAAATTTCTTTCCTTGCCACGTCATCAATATCATCAAAGTGGAAAAATTCAAAAATCAAAAATATCTTGCAAAGATATTGTTATACAAACAAGAACACAGTTAACAAGGCAAAAAGTTTTTTCATTAATAAAGTAAAGACATTTACAAAATAGGGAAAATGTTTACAGAGCCCTATAATCTAAGTCTATGCTATGGGTTATGAGCTGATAAAGGTGTGCATGGGTCGGTTTGGGACGGTTTTTGGTAAAACCCGTAACCATAACCAACATGGCGGTTAATAAAAAACCTTAACCATAACCGATCCGTTATGGCGGATTCGGTTAAACGGTTTTGAAGTTTATAACGAGTCGGTTATGGGTCGGTTAACCGTGACCAAAACAAAAACAATTGGGCCTAAAATTTTTGTACCAAATATATAAAAAAAGACATAATACGATCCAACAAAATACATAATCCATGATATTAATACCAAATATTCAAACAAATCGCCATCACATAATCCAATAATAAAATTCAAGTTAATTCGATAAGAAACATGAACCAAAAACATCAAAATGATATAACCTGACAATATGTTTGGTGTAACTTAATCCCAATCTTCATCTTCAATGAATGAGTCCTTACTTATTTTGTTTTCATGTGACATATCTAAAAAACAATAAATGCATTACTTTATAGTTTAAATAAATCATATACCAAAAAATAAGAGTATTAGTAGTCATTACCTTCTTCTATTTTCTCCAAATTATCAACCACGTCTTCTAATTGTACTCCATAGAGTTGAGAACCTTGTAAATCCGTTGATATAGATCGAACCGAATCTTGCACACAAATTAATGATTCGGCAGTTTTCGGCGTAAGAGAGCTTCTATATTGATCTATAACTCTACCACCGGTACTAAAAGCTGACTCGGATGCAACAGTTGAGATTGGCATCCCTAAAACATGTCTAGCTAGTTTTGAAAGAATGAGAAATTTCTTAGTATTTAACTTCCACCAACCTAAGACATCATACGCATCATCTCCTTTTATTTTCTTTTCGGTTCCATCACGTAAATAAATCTCAACTTCACTAGTATTAACCTCCGTTCCACATTTTTTCTCTAAGTATTTCAAATAACCATCCTCTAAATCAATAACCTTCTCACCATCAACCGTACTAGAAGAAGATGTATTTTTTCTTTCAATTGGTTTATCCATCTTCATCTTATAATTATTGTACAACTCTACCAACGACTTTTCAACTAGTTTCACAATTTCCTTAACTTTCTCGGAGTCCTCGCCATGTATCAAACCTAAACAATAACTAAGATTAAACATTTTGTTCCGAGGGTCTAAAACTAACGCCACATACAATAACAAATTCATATTGGCTAAATTTTCCCAGTATTTATCAAACTTTGTTTTCATTGAGTTGGCCATCTTTTTTTTAATCTCATCACTCTCTAAAGACATCTCTGATATAATAGCATGCATTGTGCAAAGCTCACCAAACAAGAGATTAGCCGTCACATACTTAGTCCCCGAAATTTTCTTAGTCACTTCATAAAAAATTTTCAAATACTTCACAAATAACCTATATAAACAAAGCATGTCAATAATGAACTTAACATAAAACTAAAATTAAATAAATCAACATACCTCGCATTCTCCCAATCAGATGCATTTGGTGCCCCCAAAACCTAATCACTCTTCTTTCTCTTTCTCGTACTCCCCTCATCGTCCTCAATTTCTGAACGGAAGTAAGATCTATAATTGTAATCTACATCTTGAAGTCTAAAAACAAATATAAAATCTTAAGACAACATATAGACTATTAGTAAAAGATAAAAAAACATATAGAATCCTTAAACAAAAGTATACCTTTCAAACACGCTTTCATAAATAATCGCAGTCTCCAACATTAGGAATGTAGAATTCCATCGAGTTTCAACGTCGAGACACGGTTTCCTTTTGCAAACAACTTTTTCTTTCTCAACACTTTCTTGAAAACTTTGATACCGGGATGGGGACGATGTTAAATACCTTACCGCACTCCGAATCCTACTTATGGAATCGTCTTGTTCTTTCAGACTATCTTTGACCACAAGATTTATTATATGGGCATTACATCTCAAGTGCAAATATGTGCAATCCAAAATAGAATGCGGACCTTTGAGCATTTTTCTTAAATATCTAATTGCTCCATCATTTTATGAAGCATTATCTACGGTGACCGTAAACACCTTATTAATACCCCAACTTTTTAAACATTTATAAACTACCCTTCTTATTGTCTCACCTTTATGATTTGAAATTTGACAAAAGTTTATAATTTTCTTCCTTAGAACCCAATCATCATCAACCCAATGTGTTGTAAGACACATATAATTATAGTTTTGAACAGACGTCCATGTGTCTGTAGTGAGTGATATAGTTTGATCTTTTAACATTTTCTTTAGTTTTTTTCTCTCCTCTTCAAATATTGACCAACAACGTCTAGCCACTGACCATCTAGATGGAAACTTAAAAAACGGGTTTAAACCCCATACAAATTCCCTAAGTCCCTCATCTTCTACTATACTAAAGGTTTGTTATCCTTAATACACATTAGAGCAAGTAGATTCGTACAATTCTCTTAGTCAAATTTATAAGAAGTAAGATTTTCACTACTTTCACTTGAACCTTTAGGCTTAAAGCTTAGGATAGTTTGTTTCTTATCTACTTTCTTATAAAGAGGCGACTTAGACAAACATGATTTAAGTGATATCCCATAGCACTCGTGCCATTCTTTTTTGACTTATATGTCATTAATGTTTTACAACAAGGACATCTAGCGTTACCCGAAACCTTATCTATAGTAAAATGGTCCCACACAAAAGATTTTTTACCTCTACCGTCTTGTTTTTCCTTGACAATTTCTTTATCAACATCGACAACAGGCTCACTCGTGTTTTCTTCGTCAACGTTTATAACCGGTGTTTCCATCTAGAATCATACAAAAATAGAAAATTAAAAACCAACAAGATTTGAAAATATAAATTTATAACCAGGCTCACAATTGTATTTGTAAATACACAGTTCGATTAATAAATAGCATCTTAATATACATTAAGTGAGCAAAGAACAAGATCAAAATCTGTGAACTTTATGGACAAGAATGAAATCAAATAAGAAATTAGCATACCGTAAAATCGGTCACTGTCTTCAACTATTAGATGTTCGTCGTCTTTAACAATGAAGTCAATTATGAGATTTCGATTATCAAAATCGTTTGATTAATATACTGATATTGAAATAGCCACTTATTATGGAATTTGAATTATGGGTGGAAATGGAATATATCAAATTATTTTAGTGATTGTGTATATCAATTGGCAGCTACCAATTACCATTATTATCGGCACATTTAATATAGTTTGTTGAGATATGCTATTAAGTACTAAGAGAAAATAGAGCTAAAGAGTCAAAAATGTCTCTAATTATGGCACTGATCCCAATTTCCAAACATATTTGTCTATTTATAGTATAACAAACGGGGCGGTTCGGTTATGGCGGATTTGATATTATCAATAACCATAACCGACCCGCATTTGGCGGTGTTCAAAAATTATTAAACCGACCCATGTAACACCCTAAATATTATAATGTTAAATTATAATATTAAATAAAGATTTCGTTAAGATTGTCGTGTGATAATAATTATTCTAATATTAAAGATAGAAAGGATCATGGACTTAAAATGGATTAAGATGGTGGGATGGACTTAGGTCCATGGGCCTTAAGGGGTATAAATACTCCCTTAAGACATCCTAAAACCCTAAATCTCATTCCATCCTTTCCATAATCTCTACACACACTCCAAACACACACACCTTCCTTACTATACATAAACGGCCGAGAGAGAAAGAAAGAGATCCAAGACCAAATCAAGTTAGCTATTACTAGATCTTCTATATATAAGATAGATCCAAGGATTTAAGTTCATAACCAAGCCAAACGACAACAAACGAACACCAAAAAGGTATGTTCTTGATCCTTAAAGATTATGTTTTCATTAATGTTTGGCCTTGAAACATAAAACGAGAGTAGATCTGGTATAAACGAACATTAAAGTTGAAAACTTGATGTTAAAATGGAACTTAACGAACTCGTAACTATGAAAGGCTAATTAAAAGAAACCCTAGATCTAGTATGGATGTTTTAAGATTAAAGGTTCAAAATTTATGATTTCCCGAGTCAAGCCTTACCCGGAAATGGTCACGAAAGCGCTTAAGGTAAAGATCGATTCATGTTAAAGGTTTATAATAATGATAATAATAATAATAATAATAATAATAATAAAAGAAAGACAACAGTGGCAGCACATGACCACTTATATACAACACAGTTTCCCATACACTGAAAATCGATTACATTGAAATCGATTTCAATGTGTATACATACTCGCATACATCTGCAAGACTCGAATACACATAATTCGATTACATTGAGCTTATCTACAACCCTTGTCATCGATTACAATCAACTACAACAAACTCGATTACAATTAATCTCGCATACAAATCTATAAAATTCGATTACAGTACTTGAATGAATATAAACAGACTTCGATTACACACAATTCGATTACAATCGAGTTCGATTACAATTGTCTCACAAACCTGATTACGATATATACATAACCGCTTACAATAATAACAATCGCATACAATAAACTCGATTACATCATGTAATCGATTTCCAAGACCCGATTACAGTTAACTCGATTACTTAGAACTCGAATACAATCGGGTTTCGATTACTTTCATTGTAACTCACATACCGAAGCTCGATTACAATGGCTACTCGATTACACCTAACTCGCTTACATTTGTTATAATCGATTACAATAGAATTCGATTACAATTGGAATTCGATTACAATGGTAAACTCGAAAACAAAGATACAATCGATTACAATAGAACTCGCCCTCAAGCTAGATCGATTACAACAACTAAATCGATTACATGGAACCTGACTATGCCCATATCTATTCTAATTGACTCGCATACATACAAACATGACTCGCATACAATACCTGATCGATTACACAATTACACTCGATTACATTGTAATCGATTTTGGAGAGACTCGATTGCTTTTGATCTGTGGTAAAGAAAAAAAAATAATAGAGAAATGAAATGAAGAAGAAGACTGACGTGATGATTTATTTGGGAGGGGTTGGGCCTCTATTATACCCGGCCCACTTTCTAGCTCAAACCCAAAGATTAGCCAAGCCCAAAACCCGAGCCTTGTTGTTCCTTACTCAATCACTTGGGCCTAGCTCAAACTTCTTGATCAAACCCGGAGGCCATCCTAGCTCGCTTACAATAAGACCCGAGTTCGAGAAAAAGAAAAGAAAGGCTAAAGCGATTAGGGTTTTGACATGGAAAGATAATATTAGGATAATCTAAAAGTCCTATGTTAATAGTACCATATTAAAGAAAGAAAAAGAAATATTAAATAATTAAAGTCATATACACTAGGATTTGTATAAAATAATCTAAGTATCATGTAATACAACGACCATAGGTTACTCCAGACATAGAACGAATATTAATACATGTACCCTATATACAGTTAGCAGGGCGCAATTAAAGAAGGGAATTACAATAAACAGAGAAAGAAACAGGATCCAGGTGAGTTTCTAGCCCCATTCCTTGTTATGTTTTCGGGGCTGTGTGCATACTCGACGTGTTTGTTAATACATTTATCGTAAGTGATAAGTGTATGCATTATGTGATTATGTGAAAGATATTAATGTTTGCTCGTCAATACGTGAATGATCTTCGGATATTGCACGTATTATCGGGTTGTAACGTTATGAATAATGTATGCATGATATATGTATGTATGTGAAATGATGTATGGTTGTATGGTAACGAAGAGGGAATCAAACCCTACTAATATTTGAAGCAAGAGGGAACCGGGCCCTAATAATACTCGAGGTAAGAGGGAACCGAGCTCTAATAATACTCGAGGTAAGAGGGAACCGAGCCCTAATAATACTCGAGGTAAGAGGGAACCGAGCCCTAATAATACACGAGGTAAGAGGGAACCGGGCCCTTATAATACTCGAGGAAAGTAGGGTGTAATGCCCTTTATAACGTAAGATATTAAGTTAAGTATGTATGGAATAAAATATGAAAGTATGAATGAAAGTATGTAAGTATGTATGTTTGTATGTTATGTGATTAAGTAGAACTCACTCAGCGTAGCTGACTTTTAGTATGCACGCAGGCAAGTAGAATGAGGCATCTAGCTTGAGGGGTACACGTTGCAAGCGAATAAGAGACTGGCATCGGAAGACTCAAGACGTGTTATGTTTTAATTACTTAGTTTTTGAAAGACAAGTTGTTTGTTTAAGACAAGTTTTGGATTGTTATTGAATGCTTTATGAAAGTTTTTATATTCCGCGAATGTTTTTATTAACTCTGATGATTAGAACTATGTTGATGAGTAAATCCAACACCCACATGTGAGGCATCGGTAACGGGGCCTTACAACCCACCGGTTATATCGGTTATCGGTTAAAATCGGTTCGGTTTTATCGGTTATGGTTCGGTTAATGGTTAACAACGGTTAATTTGCTCACCCCTAGGAGCTGATATGTCTTCCGGGGCAATGGGAGAAGCATCCTCAGACTCTTCCTCAGATTCATCATCGAGGTACTCTCGCAGCTGCTTCACGTCGTCTTCAGCGGACGCAAATTCCGAAAGCATGTTCTGCAGCGGAAGGACTAGAGTATCATACTCTTTAACCCGCATATCATACTCTTGTTTTGCATCAAGGCCGTGAAGTGGATGACTTTCAATAGATTGTCCGGACTGATCAAATGTCATCCCTTCATTGAAACCTTTCATCCGGCCAACTCCCTCGGAAGCAGTCATCAAATTCACAAAACAGTCAGTTAGCTCGAGGCTTCCTTTGATGTGCCGGATGACCTGACAATAAAACATGTTAGTATCTATAGATATATCAGAACAAGTAATTAATAAGGAGAACTTACAGAGTCAAGTCCTCGTTCAAGAAACCATTGCTAATCCTGCTCAGCACGCTCAGATCGGTCCCGGAGCTCCTATAACTCAGCGGAGGCGCGGGTTTCGGCTTCCGAACAGGACTACAATAAAGAATCATAGGCGGACTAAATCTCAGCTGCAGTCTTGTCCTTGAGTTCAGATTGTTCCTTCTGAAGTTTTAACTCAGCTTCGAGCGCTTGAACCCGATTGTTGTGACGGGTAACTTCTTCTTGGGACCTTGCCAGTTCATCTTTCTTTTTCTGAGTTTCAGCCCGGGTAGCTTCAAGAACAGAGTTTTGCTTCTCGTAAGCTTCTTTCCATCGTTTAGCAGCATCAGCATTTCGCTCTTTTTCTTGTCTAAGGGCAGCCTCGGCGTCAGTTTGTTTCCACCGGGCTGCACTCGCGGCTTTACGATGCTCCTCAGCATCTTGCTTCGCAGCATTTAAGGCCCGTGTGGCCTCACCTATTTTTCCTCCCATTGTACGCCACTCGCGAAGAATTTCATGGCTACAAGCTAAACTGTTAGCCAAGGAAACAGAAAGATCAACATGAAGATCTTCGCGAGAGCGGTCACGCAGATGTGCCATCTCTGCAGGAGGCACACAATGCTTAACAAAGTTAACACAGGTCCGGGGGTCAGAAAACCGGGACCCATTAACAATGTCCCAAAGAGGGACGAACAAATCGTAGTCTCCTCCCAAAATTGCATCCCCAAAATATTGGGAGCTTGAAGTCTCGAGGCGAGTAGGTATCGAGAAAGGTGGGTGCAAGCCGCCTTGTGTTGAGCCTCCCCCAAACTCGCGGACAGAAGGTCCAGATTGGAAACCACCTCCCACATCGGTTGTCAGTGGTGAGGAGGTAGAAAATGTTTGTGGAGCATCTCGGGAAAGAGATTCTTGGAGTCTGAACCCAGCTTCATCCACAGCTGGGTTACTACCTTCATAACCAGTGGCCCCCCCAGCCTCAAAAAGATAGTCCAAAGAGTCGTTAGTCCTAGGCTGGACATTGGACCCTTCTACATTTGAATCCGCAGGAGGAGTAGCAAGCTTATCTTCCACTTCCTTCTCTGAAGGAGGAGATGGTTGTTTTTCGGTCAAAGGGGTAGGTGTTGGTAGTTTTTTAGAAACATCATCCCTGGCTATAGATGGATCTACAAAAGAGGATCATATTCAAATCAAGGTCTTAAAAATAATAAGAGTTATAAAATAAAAACGCATACCAGTCACCGTCTTCAGTCGGCCTGCAAGAACAGACTGGGGTTTCTTAGGACGGCGCGTCCGTCGCTTCTTAGTCACCGGCTCATCCCCAGTAGTTGCAGCACTCAAGCCCGCGTCGCTAGCTTGGACGGACCCGAAAGTCCTCTTTTGAGCCAAGTCTGCCAATAAGTGCGACACAGATGAAACCTCAGAAGCATCGTTGAAATTTTCTTCCTCTGAGGATGAAGAATCATCACTTGACGATAGAATGACGAATACTCCCTCAGAGGTAAGCGTGGTATGAGGAGGAGGATTTAGAATGTACGCACCTGTTTAAAAGGTAGCATCCGAAAAAACAAGTTCGGTACGCACCTTCACCGGAAAGAGAAAATATTTTGCAGTCTTTTCAAGAATAGGCGTATCCTTTGCGTCACGGATACTCTTCATCACATGACCTATGTCATCAAATAAAGCATTTAACATAGGTCCGCGACCTAGGAAAAAGAAACGTCAAAGTTAGTCATATAATTTTCTTGAAACAATGAACGAAAAAAACTTACGTTCATCTAGGCCATGAAACACAGGCTCCAAAAAATGAGATGGCCATAGGCGGCTCATCCCAACCCACACAAGGGCTTCCTCCAGCAACGCCCGCATTGGAGTTGGATTACTAGTCAAAATGCGGAACCATTCTTGTCCCTCATGAGAGGCAGGGGTAACATCAAGAAGTGCCTCATTCACCGAACGGCGTACCAGGCGGCTCGGCACCACGTCCTCGGGAATCCAGAAGAATTTGTTCTTCCAGTTCGGAGAACCGTCCTCGACTTCCTGACCGATTCGCCTACCCGATACAGCTTGGCAGGTGAACCACCCATTACGGTTGATCATCCGATAAAAATCAACAAATCGGTCAAGACGTGGTACCAGGTCGTGAGCCATACACACGAATTCGAAATGGCGAATTCGCGCGATAGCACGAGGATGCAATTGGGACAAATGGACCCCAAAAGCACCCAATATCCTCATAAAAAATTTTGTCACAGGAAAACGGAAATTCCCATGAACAAAGAAATCAGAGTAAACAGCCATTTTCCCAGGAGGTGGGAAACTGGCTATAGAACCAGCAGAAGGGAATTCCAGCCCCCATTCCGGTGGAATACCATACGTTTCAAGGAGTTTCTGATACTCAGTTTGGTCCCAGTGGACCTCTATCTCGTCAATTTCAGACTGTGTATTAGTCATTATAACAAAGGTCGATCAAGTACCAGGTAATTTTAAGAAAAATCGAGTGAATAACCGACGATTTAGAAGCAAGAATGCAAGATAATACTCAGAATTCGAAGGCAATAAAACTTCAATAAGAAGTTAGACTCCACTATTTATACTCATCGCAATTAATGCGATGGGATATGAATAGTGGAGAAAAGAAACATCACCCAGTAGGCAAGCGCCTCGTCACGCGGGAAATTCGAAAAAGAAAAAAAAAGGCGAACAGTCAGGTACAGTGACAGCCGGCATAAACGTCACATCTTCTGACACACGCGCATGCGAGTTGTCAACTTGTCATTTTTCATGATTATCCACAGCAACAAAAGATATTTCTCAACAATTTGCAGAATTAAAAATCCCCAAATACACATTAAGTCCAGAATTTCACCCGCATAAAATACTTCACACGGGAGAAACACTGGACTGGGGGGACTTATAGAGGTAGGGTACTAAAAAGACCCAAATACCCTTAAATAACACCCGCGGGTCAACCAAGAGCACGTCACAAGTCACCCGCGGGACATATGAACCATCCGCATAAATCATCTGAGGAAGAAACACCCTCATGGCACATGCGGAAGCATCCTGGCACCCTCAAAAGTCATCCGCAAGAAGGAATACCCTTCCGCGTAAATGACCACGAGGTAATGCTTCGGGACAGCTGTCAACAACTAATTACCTTCTAGAAGATTTATCAAGATGCTTTCTTGAGCAATACGTTATCTCTCATGGCCAATATTACCCCATTAACTAATGTTAGAGAGACGCGTGTCCAGGTTATTATACATGCACATGCAACGTATAAGCTGAACCTATCGTATGAGGACACGTGTCCAGGCGGTTATAAGAGCATCTTCTAAAGGGACAGCTGGCCCAATCACCTTCCCACACCCTTCGGCTATAAATACCCTCTCGATCATCATGATGTATTCATTCACTCCCACTGTACTCTCTCAATTTACTTAAGTACTTTATCTCCATCAGAATTGTACTTATTCTCACTCTGGAGGGTGGTTACGGGAAGACCCCCCTCTTGTCCTTCCCGTAACGAGCTCACGGTGTCTGTTTTGCAGGTTAACATCATTGGACTTTAGGAATTGTGTTCATATCGTATTGGCAGTTAATCATACCCTACCATGTGGACTCATTGGATCTAGGACCCGTCAAGGGGAGTAGATCCGTGTTTCTTCAATAACCTCCATCGATTTTATTTTTGTTCATGAACAATTAGTGAAAACATTCATTTACTTAATGAACAAACACGAACATAAAATCTCGTTCGGTAAGTGTTCGTGAACACATTAATTATTTCCTTAACAAACGAACATGAGCAAGGCATTGTTCTTATTTGTCCGATTCGTTTGCAACTCTACTTGTTAAAGAGCTTCATAGCACACTGGTAACTCGCTTGTGTATCGATTACTTTATCTTCATTTTTTTCATATGTAATAAAAAGATTTAAGAACAAACAACATCAATATCATAGTTTTGGGAACTCAAAAGAAAATACACTTTGGATGCTTGATAAGTCAAACTTCACTCTTTTGTTGGTATGACTCCTCAAACGTAGCTATAATAATAATAAAACCTGTTACAGGACACTAACGGAGTTGTGTTAGATTCAAAATAATAAAAACAAGCTTTATCACCCTCGCGTTGCAGCATGCGGGCATTATTGGTATACACGTGTGTAGATACAAAACCTGGCACTACCAACTATCTTACAAAGTTGAAAACGATTTACAAACTAATACTTAGTCATCCATCATATTGTATCAGCATTGTGACTATGATGCATTCAAATTATTTATAACATGAAAGAAGAAAGCAAGTCTTACTCTTTTGTTAAAACCCTAAAATATGAGCACTTAAATTACATTGTATCCCAATACAGCAGAGATGAAGTTCTAATAAAAGTTGAATTTTTAATAACTTACAAAGCAAAATAATTCAACCCCTAAAAAACCACTACTGAGCCACCACACCTAATCCGCCGCCACCAAGAGTTCCGACCCGGAACCCGACAACGACAGACAACAGCCGCTAACGGTTCGCAACCCAACTCCACCGCCGCCAGGGGTTATGAATTTGAAGTCGGCAACAACAAACGGCAGCCCCGGTAAACAGCCGCCGAACCGGGCAACGGTAAAGGCGGCCACCAGAAGACAGTGACAAATACAGTGACATACACGTCCATGGTGCCAGTGAACCACCAGTAACGGGTCGCCGGCAGGGAATCCAATCGGAAGCCGACAACGGCAGACGACGTCTTCTCCGGTCGACAAACCACCGACTAGGGCTCCCAATGGAACCCGGAAATGGTAAAGGCGGCCACCGAAAGACCGATATATGGTATATAAAGAGAGGCATCCGGTGGTGAACGTTGGCAAACAGAGAGAGACAAATGAGCTATTGAGCTACTATAAAACAAAAGGGGGTTAGCGACCGTCCAAGTGTGCGGTGGATAACAAAGGATTTCATGAATGGTAATTTTGTGAGAGTAACTAAATGTTACTTTTCGATATATATATATATATATATATATATCCAGTCTTGTCTATCCATAAAAGAAATGTTTCTCCTTCATTTAAAAAAAAATAAAATAAAATAAAACCACGTTTGAGTTTCGGCATCGTTATAATCAGGCATATTTGGGAATTGTGTCAATATTTCTTTTTAACGACCAACTAAGTAACGCCGGGTACTTCGTACGCGGCCCCATTGGCTAAAGGTAGCTCGAGCCGGCCACTAGTCCGGACGGACGGAGCCCCTAACGGTCCACCTATTGAGGGATTCACCGGATAAAACCCGACCCCCGCGCCCGCCAAATGACACGACAACGAGGAGCCGGTAAAACCGGGTGAGATCAGGATTCGAACCCTGGCAAGCCAGGATCATCCCTCATATCTCCCATATAAATTGGTGATAGTGAGGTTTGAACCCCCTACCTCTCACTAGTAAAGTGAGTGCTCTACCATTGAGCCAGAACCAATTTATATGGAAAATTTCCGAAATAAGTATTTATGAAAATAAATTCTAAGTTTTAGATATCATTTTTAAAGAATCCAGAAATAGTTATTATAAACTGGTCATAACGAGTAGATTATGTTAACAGTTAACACATGAGTAGTTTGCAGAGCCAATTAAAGCATGTCACGTGACAATAAACTAACTGTGAGGAGCACATTCACTAGTCATTTAGTCGCCACGAATAAAGAAGATGCATGCCTCGTAACCAATGCCCACGACAACTACATAAATCCACGTGACATGTTTTAATTGGCTCTGCAAACTACTCGTATATTAACATAATCTACTTGTCATCACTAGTTTATAATACATATTTATGTAATTATTTAAAAATGATACCTAAAACTTAAAATATGTTTTCATAAATACTTATTCTGAGAATTTTCATAAATATATATTTGGAATATTAAAGTAGCCCAACGGTCACGGGAATCTTGGGTGGTCGACTAGTCGGATAGTAACGAAATAATTATAACAATGATAGTAACAATAATACTACTACCACCATCACCAATAATAATAATAATAATAATAATAATAATAATAATAATAATGGGAAAGAAGCATAAATACGGCTACTTTACCTTGTCATGGGTTTCCATGTTTTTTTTTTACAAATTTTCCCAACCAACACAAAATTGTTGCAGCTCAAAAGGTACTTATATTTCATATATATTAAAAGAAAACTGAAAAGTCCTTGAAACATGTCACAATATCATATTACATGTTTCAATCATATTATGACTAGCATCCGCACTATCATATGTGTTATAAACGTGTTAGATGTAGCGTATGGACTGATAGATGTTAATATGTTATAATCTTTTTACAAGTTACTTTTAATGAAAGTTTTTGATGATATTGGAACTCTTTATATCCGCGAAAAAGCTCATGGATTAAATTTTTGTTGTTACTATGGAGAGTTTCAACTTTCATGTAGGTTATCTATCACGCAAACACTCTTTAGTCTAGAACACAAGTAAACATTTCTCATGACTTACAATAGTACTAAATAGTTTTCTTTATCGACTAAAATATATTCGGTTTATAATATATGGTTATAGAGAAGGAATCTGTGAGGAAAATTTATTATTGAGAGAAGATACAATGAACAGCGTAAACGTTTTATATATTCGCCATAACAATGAGCGATTTCATAATAAGAAAACCACATTTAAAATTCAATAAAAAGAGTAATTTAATAAACTCATAAGCTTGGAGATGCATAAAAAAATAAAATGGTTGATGTCTATGTCATCGCGTACACATGAACTGTTGCGGCAATATTGACTTGAATTTCATGTTGTGACAATATTAACCTGAATAAACGGTAAACCAACGTAACTGAAGAGTGTTTCTTTGTTCCCACCATCAATTGTATAGGACCAAATAAACCATTCAAGTTGGCAAGTCTGGTATTTGCTTACAAATCATTGCTTTATGTCGGAACTCAATAATTAGTATTCTTTTTATTATCTTCATCATTATTGTATGATATATCTCGGCTAACCATAGTATCATTGGTATATCTAACCCGCTAGAATTATCACATAGATTCAAACTACTCATCCAAATATATAATCTCAATGTTACCTCGTTAAAACGATTACCAAACTCTTGAATTTATATATCTAACATCAATCATACACATAATATTTACGATATCTAACGTTTATCTTTTGTTATGCCGTTTTTGAGATAATGTAAGAATATTAAATGATATACCATTTTAAGTTCATGTTATCTCGCCCAAAAAGAGTTGATTTCATAAAAACAAAAAAAAAATTATAAAAAAAGAATTAAGCCCCTAGAAGACCGTCTGTAGTGGACTCTCAATTTGGCGTTCTGGGCATATAACGCCGGGGGCACCCCCCCCCCCAATTTTGGCCATAGTGGTTTGTACATAACGCTTGGATGGCACACATTTTGATTAATTTTGATAAAATTGTCTGGGGAGAGGAGAGAGAGAGAAATATATGTAATTATTGTATGAGATTGCGGTGTTTCGCCCACTACGCCACTTTTGCAAAACTATCTATTGATGACGGGGATGTCACATGGCGCAAAATGCCCAAGGGTGGGACGTTTTGACTACACATGGTCTAAGACTATGTGTAGTGGAGAGGCTACAAAATGGGGCGTTTTGCGGCATGTGGCGCCCAGTCAGCAAATATTGAGTTTTTGTTTTTGTGGTGTAATGGTGTTGTAAGTTGTGACCCAATATATATACACACAAACAAACATAATAATAATAAAAAGAGAAGAGAAGCCGACGACAAATAGATTGTGCTCCCCCCCCCCCCCCTCGCCCCACATTTCGCCTGAGGGGGGGTGCTCGCCCTTCGTCGCCCAAAATCGTCGGAAATTGTAGCCTGCTATGGGTGGCCTAATAGTCTAATATAAGCTTCTCAAGTTGTTGCTTGGTCAGTGCAACCAATGAGATTGATTAGACAAATATTGCTATGTCCTTTTAATACTTTTGGACAAATATGTTTATGGTGTTAAAATTATGCATCATCAAGTGTTTAGTAAAAGACAAAAGCATATTCTTTACATATCCTATTGAAGTTCACCCTCCTGTTTGATGCTAGCAATATTGTTACAGTTGCTTCAACAAATTCAAGAACTTCTATAACAATATGGTATAAATTAATCAGATAAGAATATATATTATAACGAGAATTTTAACATGTATATCCGGACATTGTAGTGAAGTTGCCTTATATAAATCACTTATGGTACCAATGTCGGCTTCCAAGTTCCTTTTTTGACATTCTAAGAGTAAGAGAGTTTGTATTGTAAACTATTGTTGCTTGCAAGATGCATAAAAAACATTCGTCAAACATCCTATCGATTGAGAACTCGTTCCATGATATCCGTATTCCATGAAATACACATTATCTATCTATATATAGTAAATGTGAATGTTGGCGCCGCATAAAGCAAGAGAATTATGGACTTAATTTCCGTTTATTATATATTATTGTTGACTTTAAACATATGTTTTGTGATAGTCCAGTGGTCATGTTAGTTATTGTAACTACTTACAAATTAAGTGGAACGCAGGTTCGAGTCTTGCTTACTTGTAGTTATATAGTATTTTTATATTTGGTGGATGATGGTGTAAAGCGTTTGATTTGTGTGAATTATACATGGCAGTTTCCTTACCTTTTTGTATATTATTATTATTATTACTACTATATATAATTAACAAGTTTGGCGTCACAAGTGGCCTATTACGTCATTTGGGGTAACGTATCGGTCGGTGAATTTTTTTGTTAAGTTAGCATAATAAATGTAATGGAACTGACCAAATGTTAACTCTTTTTTGTTTTAGTTCCGGACCATAACAAATCTAAAAGGAACCGACCGAGTTCGCGCAAACTCGTGGCCTTATTTAAAGCCTATGAACGACAACGCTACCGATCGATCCCCCCCCCCCATTGGTCATTGGTCTACTTCAAGTTTTAGATTATTTTCATTTTTAGCTCCGGTACCGTAAGGTACGCCATCAAAACGACAGAATTCGTGTCAAGTTACCTTTTCCATGCTCGGGACCGACACCACTTGGTTTTACCACCGCACGGGTTTGCCAAACAAATAAACACCGTCTTAAATATTTTGTTTTCTTATATGTTATTGACGAACTAAATTTTTTGGGTTTTAAGTTTTAACCGTCAAATTCTATCAATGGTGTCTATATCGTAAAGAACGCAGCAGATCGTGACCGAATTCGTGTCGATTCATCGTCGTAATGTTAGGGTTTACCAACGCCTGAATTTCAACATTGGGGTTTTGCCAGTTGTCCCGGCGCAACGCGCCTGGAGTAAAACTAGTTAATTATCAAATAGGTTTCAATAGTCTAGCAACAAGTTTCAACTTTCAAACTGACATTAGCAAAACACGTAGTAACAAGCAAATAATAAAATAATTTAACCCATTAATTAATAATAATCTAGCAAATAATCAGCTAATAAAGTAAAATCTAGGAAAAACCAAAAAATACCTAAACGTTGGGGATGTCATGCTTTGTTTAAAATCATATTAACGCGTTAAGAAAGAGTAAGAAATAGGAAGAGATGAACTCGAATGGCTAGGGTCGGAGGTCATTTGTTAGTTCGACAACTAATGAATTAGGTTGCTGCAACAATGGTTGACTGGTTTAGTGTTTTTGCTTTCAGATGATAGAAAACCCCAAAAAGATATACTTCTTACTCAAGTGTTCATTGAAGATCAAGTAAAACTTAGTTGATACTTTCTTCAATTTTGTTTTCTTATTGTCAGCCTATCTCTTCACTTAATTTTCTATCTCAAAGAATGTCACGTTTTTTTATTTGTTTATTAAGCTAAACTAATGTTTAAATGAATTTTGGCTTAATATTTAAGATGGTTTGTTTATAATAAATAGAATAATGGATATTGACTCAACCATGTAGTAACTGATTAGTCATTAGTTTATGATACTTTAATATTAGTTTATAATTTCGGTTATTGTTTTAACGGGAACAACCTCTCTACCTCTATATGATAGAGGACATGTTTGTCCTCGTTGTACTCTCCTCAGACCCACCATTAAACAATAACTTAGCTATGAGTGAGATTTTAACTATGCACATTTGTTTGTTAAAATTTAAAGGTAGTAGTGTCAAAAAAATATGAGGGCACTCGGATTAAATCAATATGTGCTAAAAGAATGAACGTCATAGGTTACTAGTGACCCCGTAAGACCACTTAGGTCTCCTGTTGTCTGTCATGGCTCTAGCCCGGATCTGATCCTAGCGTGTCTAATTTTTATGATAAGATTCAATTAGAAGCTGATTAATTTTTTAATTCAGTAAGTTAAACAAAGAGTATCGTATCATAAAGAGTATCTAATACTAATATTTTTGTTGTGCATCTTAAATAAATTGAATTTCATAAACGTTTGTTTTGTGTAACGTGGTTATAATTAAAGAGTTTACCCGAACTTCTCAATATGTTCAATCGGTCATTATTTTAAGTGATGAAACGCATTTTACAAGTTCGATGACTAAGCATAAAGTGTTCATTAAGAAGTTTTGTTATTGTATTTTCTTATTATATCTTTTATTGGTAATAATGTAATTAAACAATTCGTTATTTTCTTTTTCAAAATTATAAGCATTTATAAACAACCAAAACACTAACAATTGCGAACGCTCACAAGCTGCTTCCACAACCAAGAGTGCAGCCTTAAAATAACGAAACGATGTTACATAAGATCAAAATTGCACCATTTCGACTGATATAAGGATATATTGTTTCCCCTATTTTTAAACAAAAAAAACAATCGATTTTGTGTCGCCAATAATATCTTTAATAATGACTTCGAACATTTAATCATTCCTTGCTTACCAGATTATCCAAAAGGCTATTAAAACCAAGCCATGAAACACCTCTTTCTCCTTCTTATTGAGCTTAATAGTCTTGTGATAATCTAATAGATTCTACCGAGTAATAGAAAATGTGAGGAATTTTACATCAACTGCTGATATATTTTCAAACCACTGACACAACCACACGTTATAATTATGCATCCGAATTACATATTATTCTTTTTCAACAAACCTTGTGTAGCCGCTCGTTTGTCCTTTTCGTGATCAGAGTGGGCATCTTTCTTTGAATTTCATTTTCAACCACATTTCATAAACCTATTTTAAAAAGAATAAAATAAGTTATAGAATAATTGTATTAATATAATATTACCTTAAATTGTTTATTGTACTCATTAAAAATATAGATATCTATATAAAAATATTATGATTTAATGGCACAATATTTGTAATATATATATATATACTTTATTTCATATATTTATTATTAGTTAAAAATAGTTTTATCATTTTATATAATATATATACATTCATAATCACATACACGTAATAACAAGTTTACCCATGTATAAAAAGATGTATAAACTACTCTTTATGATAGAAATTATAAAATTATATAGAACTAGTGTTTTACCAAGCGCAATGCCGGGACATGTCGGTAAAATCTAGGCGGTGGTAAATCAAGTGTTCTCGGTTATAAGCGTTGAGGTCGGTTTCAGTTACGCGAGTTATTGTATCGTAAGTTAAACAAAAAATATATATATAAGAGGTGGATCATCTGTAAAACCCGGCCGTTGTCGATTCCTGGTGTTTAGGTGGTCAGTCTACTCGAATTTGGTCGGAATTCCTCATGTTCGTTACGATACATTCGGTCGATTTTTGTTACATTCGTTATGAAATTGGAACTAAAACAAAACGCGTTGATTTTACGCGAATTCATTCAGTTTCCGTCACAATTGTTACGACATCGGAACTAAAACAAAAAATAAAAAATTGGCATTCAATCTGTTTTCGTTACGTTTGTTACAGACCGGAACTATAACAAAAAAAATAGAAAAAACACAAAATATCACCAATAAGGTGACGCAAAGTGGCCACACAAACTTCAAATTGTTATATATTATAATAAGTGACAACTACACGCAAATCTATAATATATATAAACGAAGACTCAAAAATACTACGTGTCGTGATGTGGTCGTTCCCTCTTTTATGGAAGCCACCAGATTGCTTTATTTTTAAATAAAGGTTTCTCATGCATTTGACCCGAATTCATGGGTATGAGTCTCACCAAACCCAGATAGCCTTAAACGGGTTATAACATCTCATTATATTAAAAATTAATCTCATCAAATATTTGATATGAAAAATCTTATAAAATAGGGATATACTAAAAAATTAATATCCATTTTTTTTTAAATATTATTTATGATTAACAAAACAATTTTATAGTAAAAAAAATAAGTGGGTCATGGGTCTCACTAAACCCATATAACTTTTAAACCGGGTATAACATCTCATTTATTTTTGAAACCCTTTTATCATCAACTCCTAAGTATGTTATTAACTTTATTACAATAAATAAAATTAAAATCCCAAAAAATATATAAATATTATAAACGAATAATATAAAACAACATATGAAGATGCAAATAAATTACAATACATGTTGCGCGCAAAATAAAAAGGAAAAAGAAAATGATAAAAAAAACTATAGAACTAAGAATCTTAATCTTAAATATATATAAACGAAATCCTTAAATGTTTTCTGGTTGCTTCTTACATTCTTACAAACCACCAAATTGTTTTATTTATAAATGAAGGCTTCTCATGCATTTGAGCCGAATTCACGGGTATGTGTCTCACTAAACCCAGATAACCTTAAACGCGTTACAACATCTCATTATATTAAAAATTAATATCCAATTTTTTAAGAAAAAATATTTTATATATTAAGTAACAATTCTATAGTAAAAAAAAATAAACGGGTCATGAGTTTTACAAAATTCATAGCTTTTAAACGGGTTATAACATCTTATTTATTTCTGAAACCCTTTCATCATCAAACCCTAAGTATAATAAAATTTAAATCCAAAAAATATAAATATTAGACACGAAAATGAAACACAACCCCTGTAATATGGGGGGATAAAAACTAGTGATATTAATATATAAGAAAAATAGAAAAAAAATGTTTGGCTGTTAATTTCGTAAATTATTTACGAGTTCTGAATTATATATCATATTCTATGTATACTAGTAGTAAACCCGCGCGATGCGGCGGCGGCAACAATTTACAATACCGTACTCGTTTTCTATTTGTTTATCACTAATCTCGTGATATATTATGTAATATTTATGTTCATATTCTCGTTAATAACAACCTCTTGCTAGTCTTGATCGATTTAAATAGCATGTTTGTCATATTCTTGTAAAAGTATTTGAATAGATATTTCATAGATTTTATACTTGAGCTTGGCATTTATGTGGCTATTTAAGTATTGAACGTCATCAGAAGCAAAACAATTGGTCATGCATCTTGTGAAGCAAAACTTTAAGCATCTATTATTTCTTCAAAAAGAAATTCAACAAAAATTGCATCTAAACTATCATAAATAATTCCAGACTGGTAAAAAAACACACCCAAAACAACTATAAGATAGGTTCTAAGTACCTCAAATCTTAATTAAACATTGTTAAACCCTTGATGTAACAAGTAGTAAACTACATGCAACAATCGATTCCAAAACCAAGTATGCCCAACAACCAGCGACTCTTACCCATGATCTGGAGTTACGGCCTTTGTTGCATCTAACCTTTGATACTTAATAAAATCTTCATCCTCCACCTCATCAAATACTGACAGCTCAACATTGTAAACAACAAAGTTTAAAAGATCATTCTTGAAAGCTTGACCAAAATCCCCAAAAAAATTAGAATTTCATGTTGTTAAAACAGTTTGGCACCCTGCGTAAACATAATTAACATAATAACCAACATGTCACACTTCCACCGAAAAATATAAATAAAATTATTAATCTAACAATACTGAGAGCTCCTAACCTGTTGTCGGCCCACCAGAACAAGTGAACAACCATAAGTATAACTAACTTCATATGGTTCTTCATTCACAGTATGCCCCGCTTTCACAAGCTTTTAACCCTATAAATAAAAATTTAAAAAACCGATCACATTTCTGTTTATATAAAACATTTAAACCTTAAGATAACCAATACTTTCATTACTCGACCAGTAGACCTAATTTATATATACCAAAGTCCCTAAACATGTAAAAAAACACAAACAGAAAATAAACCAAACTTTGGTACATTAAAGCAACTTGACTCTTGAGCATGTATAGATATTAAAGCACATGCATTTGTTCAAGTGGAATTAAATTATTGACTTTTCAACTAAAAAAAGTATATCATTTTTATTTTTATTTTTATTTTGCAAAAATGCTACGGTCACTTCATGAAATAATTGCTAGCAAAGTAGCAAGTTTTTTTTTTCTTTTCAAAATAAGGCATTTGTAAAAAAAATTTAGAAAAAGTCAAGACATGTAATGTGCAAATGAGTTTAGCCAAAATGAGTCACCGTAAAAAAGTCAATGAGTTTGTGTACGTATGAGTTTGGGATAAAACGTGTCGTTTTCCAAAAGTCAAACGGATTCACGAGCAAATAAGTTTGAGCTAAAAAGGGGTAGTTTCAAAAAAAGTACATGGAGGTCGAGTGACAAATTAGTTTGGACAAAAATGGGTTGTTTAAAAAAAGTCAAACAGAAATGAGTTTGGGCCAAAGCATGTCGTTTATAGAAGAGCCATGCGAGTTCGAGTACAAATGAGCTTAGGATAAAATGGTCTGGATTTCGCTCAAAAGAACCTTAAACGCCATCCAATTCTCTCCTAAAGCCAATCTTGAAAAAAAGGAGAGAGCGTAAAAAGACTATTTTTCATTTATTACATTAAGATCTATTTTTCTCTTGTATCTTAAAAATTACCTGAACATAACGGTGGATGAAGCATTTGATGACGGGTCTGTATGATCAAACATCATTTGCAAATGAAGTAAGTCAAACATATAATATCCTGATGTTGTTGCACTACCAATCCCGTATTTAAATTTTGTATCATCACAAACAATTTCCTTTGAATCTCATGCAAGATACCAACCATATATGTTCCATACTCCATTTTCTCTCTGAATTCAATACAAGGCACAAAATTATACAACGAGACATTATGCAAAATAATTGAAATTAACATACTCGTATTCTCTGACATGGATTTAAAATATATATGTAAGTCAAGCTAATTAAGCCGATAAACAACAAATTTAGATTGAACCTATTTAGAAATCAGAACCACTAATTAATTATTGTAATAAAGAAATTCTTGATTAAGCTTCCAAAATCGCACACCTGCATACATTCATAGCCAATGTTGCCTTCTCTACACCCCCTCTAACACGATACACATCTCCCCACTAAAAAAAAAACAAGATATTTCAGGTTAAAAATAATAATAATAATAATAATAATAATAATTCAAATCAACTTAAAATGGCAACTAAACCCTATACCTTGTTCGTTTACTTAGCAAGCTACCTTTTTCATGACGGTAGATAAAAACGCTTGTAGTTTGGTTTCCTGATTAAAACGCTTGTAGTTTTGCTTCCTCTTTAGCTGCTTAGTGGCTGAATAGGCCAAAATCACACAAAGTTATTTGAACAAAATTAACTCAAATTGTATTTTTAATGCACAACATAAACACATTGTGTGAGATTAGTTTAACTTATATGAAGTTCTAAGGATTTATGTAGCAAGATTGAGACAATCTAATAACTGAGGAGTAAAATAGGATCAATTACTAACCAAAAATTCACAAATCAATATTTGAATTCTATATTATTTTATAGCGGTGGCATAGCTTGTGATTATACCAATTTGGAATGGAACTTAAAACATATCACAAAAATGACCAACTAATATGAAGATGAAAACTTAATTGACCCTAACTGAACATATATAATGAACGATTAATAACCATAAGAATTACATACCGTTGGTAAACTCTCCTTTCTTGAGATGGACAGCTTAACTCTCCAAGTTCCTGTTGATACAAAATTACAACAAATAACGATGAATTGATCCAGTAGTGTAGAGGTATGGTACTAAAACCCGGTTCTACGACCCTAAATCTATTATGTTTGGCCTATTTTATCGCATGGACTAATACAATGTTATTGGGCCGAGGAGGTTTTGTGGAGGTAACCTTAACTGGGCTAGGCCCATTAGGGTACCATGATGGTGGCCATGAGACTCTATATAAGGAGGTCTCCACTTCCTTATCATGGGTCATGCTCAATAAGAGCCACCACCACTTTTTGTGTCTGTGAACAAGAAATCCTCAGGATATCTTAGCAGTCGCCTCCACACCCCCGAAACCATTGCAGGTCTCGACATTGCAGGTCGCCGGCGCAGCCGCAGAAGAAGAAGAAGATCAAGACGTGGTTCGTTCATCTCGAAAATCCGTGGAAACATCGTCATGGATCAGGTAAGATTCATTTCGTGTTTCGACATTTGGCGCCATCCGTGGGACGGCAACGAACTGCCCTTCGATCTTCATCTCGGCTGTCAGATCTCTCCCAAGAAAAACACAGATTTGGAAGTTTACAGAAAAAGGCTTCAAAGCTTGTTCTATTAAAGCTCAAAAAGATCCATAGATCTAAAAAGAGGCTTCCAGATATGGGCAAGAAGGAAAATCCGTGATTCGAATGATCAGATCTCCGAATCTGTGAATCTGTGATTCAGGATCTCCGAATCTGTGATGGTTTTAAATCTGCTCCGGGCTTCAGATCTGTCCAGATCTGATTTACAGATCTAGGTCTAGATTACAGACCTGGATTTTAGGTCTAAAGTTGCAGATCTGACTCTTAAATTGCAGATCCAGAAGTTACTAGACTTCCGCCGCCATGTACGCACGCCCGGGGGTTCTCACTCCGCAGCCGTGCATGTGCCGCCGCGGAAACCACCATCTGGGTTTTGCCCAAGAGACCTCCGCCATGCACACGCACTTGCGAGTCACCACTCTATCGCCGTGCATGCGCGCATCAGGCTACGCGCCAAAACTTCAAGGTTGGGAATCCTCCTAATATCCCATATGGCTACGCGCCAAGGTTGGGAATCCTCCTAATATCCCATATGGCTACGCGCCAAACTGCAAGGTTGGGAATCCTCCTAATATCCCATATGGCTACGCGCCAAGGTTGGGAATCCTCCTAATATCCCATATGGCTACGCGCCAAACTTCAAGGTTGGGAATCCTCCTAATATCCCATATGGCTACGCGCCAAGGTTGGGAATCCTCCTAATATCCCATATGGCTACGCGCCAAACTTCAAGGTTGCGAATCCTCCTAATATCCCATATGGCTACGCGTCAAGATTGGGAATCCTCCTAATATCCCATATGGCTACACGCCAAGGTTGGGAATTCTCCTAATATCCCATATGGCTACGCGCCAAACTTCAAGGTTGAGAATCCTCCTAATATCCCATATGGCTACGCGCCAAGGTTGGGAATTCTCCTAATATCCCATATGGCTACGCGCCAAACTGCAAGGTTGGGAATCCTCCTAAGATCCCATATGGCTACACGCCAAACTTAGGGGTTGGGAATCCTCATACCATATGTTCACGCATCACATATGCTCACGCATATTACACATGCTTACGCATCACATGCTTACGCATCACATGCTCGCACATGTCACAGTTTACACGCACACGCACGCAACATCTTCGCGTGGCGCATAACACAAAACCAAAGTCTACGCGCACGTGCATGCAACATCTGCACGTGGCGCGTGACATAAAGTAACCCGTAAGTCGCCTCACGCGCAGGCTTTATTATTCACACAGCTCATAAGACGCCTCGCGCGCAAGCTGTTATTATTCTTACAGCCCGTAAGTCGCCTCACGCGCAGGCTTTATTATTCACAGCTCATAAGACGCCTCGCGCGCAAGCTGTTATTATTCCTACAGCCCGTAAGTCGCCTCACGCGCAGGCTTTTATTATTCACACAGCTCATAAGACGCCTCGCGCGCAAGCTGTTATTATTCTTACAGCCCGTAAGTCGCCTCACGCGCAGGCTTTATTATTCACAGCTCATAAGACGCCTCGCGCGCAAGCTGTTATTATTCCTACAGCCCGTAAGTCGCCTCACGCGCAGGCCTTTATTATTCACAGCTCATAAGACGCCTCGCGCGCAAGCTGTTATTATTCCTACAGCCCGTAAGTCGCCTCACGCGCAGGCTTTATTATTCACAGCTCATAAGACGCCTCGCGCGCAAGCTGTTATTATTCCTACAGCCCGTAAGTCGCCTCACGCGCAGGCTTTTATGATTCACAGCTCATAAGACGCCTCGCGCGCAAGCTGTTATTATTCCTACAGCCCGTAAGTCGCCTCACGCGCAGGCTTTATTATTCACAGCTCATAAGACGCCTCGCGCGCGAGCTGTTATTATTCCTACAGCCCGTAAGTCGCCTCACGCGCAGGCTTTTATTATTCACAGCTCATAAGACGCCTCGCGCGCGAGCTGTTATTATTCCTACAGCCCGTAAGTCGCCTCACGCGCAGGCTTTTATTATTCACAGCTCATAAGACGCCTCGCGCGCAAGCTGTTATTATTCTTACAACCCGTAGGTCGCCTCACGCGCAGGCTTTATTATTCACACAGCTCATAAGACGCCTCGCGCGCAAGCTGTTATTATTCTTACAGCCCGTAAGTCGCCTCACGCGCAGGCTTTTATTATTCACAGCTCATAAGACGCCTCGCGCGCAAGCTGTTATTATCCTTACAGCCCGTAAGTCGCCTCACGCGCAGGCTTTATTATTCACACAGCTCATAAGACGCCTCGCGCGCAAGCTGTTATTATTCTTACAGCCCGTAAGTCGCCTCACGCGCAGGCTTTATTATTCACAGCTCATAAGACGCCTCGCGCGCAAGCTGTTATTATTCTTACAGCCCGTAAGTCGCCTCACGCGCAGGCTTTATTATTCACACAGCTCATAAGACGCCTCGCGCGCAAGCTGTTATTATTCTTACAGCCCGTAAGTCGCCTCACGCGCAGGCTTTATTATTCACACAGCTCATAAGACGCCTCGCGCGCAAGCTTTATTACTTTCACAGCTCGTAAGTCGCCTCACGCGCCAGCTCAATTATTGTTCTTAGCTCGTAAGTCGCCTTTCGCGCGCAGGCATTATTATTCTCAAAGCTCGTAAGACGCCTCTCACGCGCAGGCTTTTATTATTCTTAGCTCGTAAGACGCCTCACGCGCAAGCTTTATTATGCTACAGCTCGTAAGACGCCCCTCGCGCGCAGGCTTTATTATTATAGCTCGTAAGTCGTTTCTCGCGCCAGCTTCATTATTATTTTAGCTCATAAGTCGCTTCTCGCGCCAGCTTCATTATTATTTTAGCTCCTCATAAGTCGCCATGCGCGCAAGCTTCGTTATTATTATAGCTCGTAAGTCGCCTCGCGCGCAGGCTTTTATTACAACATGTCACCATCATGAAGACAACCTCTCAAAACTCAAAAGACAATAAAGACAAGGCCAAGGAAAAGGGGAAAAAACCGCCTCACACCTTATAAAGTCCAGCGCTCCACCTAGACGCTTGCGCGCCCAGGAGCAACACTGGACTTGTGGGGCTTGTAGGGGTATGGTACTAAAACCCGGTTCTACGACCCTAAATCTATTATGTTTGGCCTATTTTATCGCATGGACTAATACAATGTTATTGGGCCGAGGGGGTTTTGTGGAGGTAACCTTAACTGGGCTAGGCCCATTAGGGTACCATGATGGTGGCCATGGGACTCTATATAAGGAGGTCTCCACTTCCTTATCATGGGTCATGCTCAATAAGAGCCACCACCACTTTTTGTGTCTGTGAACAAGAAATCCTCAGGATATCTTAGCAGTCGCCTCCACACCCCCGAAACCATTGCAGGTCTCGACATTGCAGGTCGCCGGCGCAGCCGCAGAAGAAGAAGAAGATCAAGACGTGGTTCGTTCATCTCGAAAATCCGTGGAAACATCGTCATGGATCAGGTAAGATTCATTCCGTGTTTCGATTCGAAACACGGAATGAATCTTACCTGATCCATGACGATGTTTCCACGGATTTTCGAGATGAACGAACCACGTCTTGATCTTCTTCTTCTTCTGCGGCTGCGCCGGCGACCTGCAATGTCGAGACCTGCAATGGTTTCGGGGGTGTGGAGGCGACTGCTAAGATATCCTGAGGATTTCTTGTTCACAGACACAAAAAGTGGTGGTGGCTCTTATTGAGCATGACCCATGATAAGGAAGTGGAGACCTCCTTATATAGAGTCCCATGGCCACCATCATGGTACCCTAATGGGCCTAGCCCAGTTAAGGTTACCTCCACAAAACCCCCTCGGCCCAATAACATTGTATTAGTCCATGCGATAAAATAGGCCAAACATAATAGATTTAGGGTCGTAGAACCGGGTTTTAGTACCATACCCCTACAAGTAGTAAATAACTTATATGTTCTAATAGATCAATTAACTAAATTAGAAACAGATGAAAAAGCCCTAAAAGTCGAACCTTGAGAGACAGATGCCGAGTAGGATTGTGAGCGATGCCGAATTTAATTTACTTGATTCTATTTGATTTCAAATTTCAACTACAAAATCATGCAGAGCTACGACTTGTACTTTACAATCCGCATCTTAGTTTTGAATAAAGTTTATATCAAAATTTAGATAAAAATAAGAGCTTTGCAACGACATGTTTAGATTTTTTTTTTTAAAACACAATATACTCAAAGATATAAGATAAATAGTAAAAAAAATAGATTTGAGGTATATATTAAGAAAGATGAGGGGTGGAAAAGTAAACATTGATCAAATATGCAAAAAAGAAAGCAAAGATGAAGGGCATAATATGTAGTTATATGTTACCAAAATCATGATATGTATGATGGTTTTGTTTAAACAACTTTTTTAGTCTTTAAAATTCAAAATTCAATGCAATATGAGTTGTATCTGTGGCAACAAATTAGGTATCTCTTAAAATTTAAGAGGTCCTTGACTTGTACTTTATATGCAGCAGAGATAACATATTTATTAATAAAAAATACAAAATTACTGGATGTACAATAATTAGAAAAATGATTTATCAGTGCAAGTGTACTAATGATATGATAATAGAAGATACCCACTTCCATCTCAACTTGGGTGGCGTTTTGCTATTTTTTATCATTATCTTGATACCTTCTACAAAATCTTGCTTTTCCACCTTGAAATATATATTTATTTAGTAATAAGAGTTCATATGCGACTAATAATAAATTATGTCACTACCTTATAACACGCAATTCTTAACCATAATATAATACAAATCTTGTCTTAAATATATATAAACAAAACCTCTCTATATTTTCTCAAGCCATCAGATTGTTTTATTTGTATATGGAGGTTTATCATGCATTTTATCCAACTTCATGGGTATGGGTTTCATCAAACCCTGGTAGCTCTTAAACGTGTTATAGCATCTCATTATTTTAACTATTAATCTCATCAAATATTGATATAAAATGTATAAAATAAGAATATATTAAAAATTAATTATGATTATAAAAAAATATTATTAATAGAATCATAGTTAAGAAACATTATTATAGTAAAGAAAATAAGCGGGTCATATGTATCACTAAACTCATAAAGCTTTTAAACCGGGTTATAACATTTCAATTATTTGTAAAACTATTTCATCAAACCTTAACTATATTATTAACTTCTTTACATTAAATAAAATTAAAATCTAAATAAATATATAAATATTAGAAACAATACAGGCTTTATACTTAATTATCGATTCATCTAGTACTATTTTCTCGCTCCTAGATAGCGCTCAATATAATTTTTCTTAATATAATATCAACAAATAAATACCAGCAACAAAAGAAATCACATTTTCCAACAAACTTGTAACTAAACAAGAAAATTTTGCTTTTCCATCTTGACGTTAAAAATTTAGTGGTAAGAGTTCTGCCTTTCATTAGTGGAGACATATGTCTGATTTTCATTTAGGTCCGTTCGAATGATATCAGGGTGAAGGGACGAGTTGGGGCTTTAATCCCGTGTTCGAACTAGGGTTTACGAATTCCATCCAATTCCCGCACGTCAGTGAATATTAGAGGTGGGCAATTAAACCAGTTAACCGAACCGACCCAAAAACCGAACCGGTTTGAAACCAATTATGCAAAAACCGGTTTGAAACTGATTGAAATCGTAGGTTTGGAACCAGTTTGTAATTTTCTCCACCAAAACCAGTTCCAAACCGGTTAACCGAAACCGGTCAAAACCCGTACCGAAACCGATAAAAAACCGAGCCGAAACCGATCGTCACTGTTCATGAAACCGGTTTCAACCCGAACCGAAACCGATCATAAACCGGGTTAGACTTTTATTGATCAACCCGAACCAGTATTGAGTTTTAAACCGGTTTATGCACCTTCATGACGGTCAAGAAACCAACCTTCAACATAAACCGAAAAAGAATATGTTGAGTAACTTCTTGGTCAAAGATTGAAGTTATATTCTCCCTAGCTTTAAATTTTGTCATCAATTTAAAGAAAAACAGTCAAAAACTAAACTCAAAATAAATAAACAAAGAAAAAAAAGGTCAAAATCAACAAATAGGGTCATATTTTAGGTCAAACAATTCACACTCTTCCCATTTATAAGCACCAAATTACAACCCAACAATAACCACCACCATCACCATTCTTGCGTGTCACCAGCTGTACCCAATCATTATCATCCCAGACCCACTTCCATTATCCACTTCCATACAAATCCCTTCAAGGGTTTTACGTAACTCACAAAATATTGAATCTTCATGGCGGATTCCGGCAGTTCTGCGGCGGCGTTGGAGGAGAACGAAAGACTGATTGATTTTGATAAGCTGTGTTCGACGGTGGCTATGAAGACGAATCAAGGGAAATGGAATACGTTAGAAGAGGTTTATGATGATGATGGTGGTGGTGTTTTTAGGATGTGGGAAGGTGATGTTCTTGATTGCTTTGATGATCGGAATTTGGTTCTTCAATCATCATTGTAAGTTTGTTTTATTGTTGTTGGATAATTTTGTAATTTATTTGCAAGAATGTCTAGTTTTACTTTTTTTTTTAAGTCAAAAGTATTGTTTTTTAACATAATTTTAGGGAAGGGGGGGGGGGTTGTAATTTTGTATGTTTTTGTTTTGCAAGAACATTGTTAGAGCCGAGTTCAACTAGGCTCAAGCTCGGCTCATTTAACTTACGAAGAGGGGGGGTTGTACTTTTGTATGTTTTTGTTTTGCAAGAACATTGGTTCGTGTGTAGTTTTTCAAGTTGGAGCGCAGCTCGGGCCTAGCTCGTTTATCATTTATAAACTTTTATTGTAAGTACATCCGGTTTGACTTTTTTTAAGTCAAAAGTGTTGTTTTAAACTTTTTTAAGGGGATTTTGTATATTTTGTTTTGCAAGAATACAATTAGGAGAAAAGGTTAAATCTTTGTGTTTGATGGTAAACGAGCCGAGCTTAACTAGGCTAGAGCTCGGTTTAACTTACGAAGAGCTGAAGCTCAAGCTCGACTTGCTTCGAGCTCTGTTCTAAAGCTCGAGCTTGGTTTGTGTGTAGTTTTTAAGCTGGAGCTCAGCTTGGGTCTCGCTCATTTATTGTTTATAATTTTTTATTGTTATTAAATATTTTGTTTTCAAGAATATCAGGTTTGACTTTTCTAATGTCAACATTGTTGTTTTAAACACATTTTTAAGGGGATTTTATGTGCTTTTGTATCCAAGAACACATTTAGGAGAAAGGTTGAATCTTTGTGTTTTCTGGTGGCTTTAATGGTGGAAAAAAAGTGTAATTTAGAGTTTTGAACATGTTTCTTGAGTGTAAATGACAAGGAACAAGGATGTTTGCAAGAAATTAACTTGAACAAAGTTGGGAGTTTTGAATTTTTGAGTTTGTAAGCACCCGTGTAAAAGAAATTTTCTTTTCAAGTATTTGTGTTTGATGCTAGCTTTAATATGTTTGGAAGAACATTCTATTTTGACTTTTTAAAGTCAAAATGCTAAAAAGTAGAGGATAGTTGTGCACAAAGTGTCTTTGACTTTTTTAATTTAATCTTTAAAATGTTTGAATTTGCAGTTGCCCTTGGTATAGATTTGGGGAGAATATGAGACTAGCTGGTTTTGGTTCTTGTTTTCTTCAGGTGGACAATATAACTTCATTATTACATGTTTTAAGGTTGCAAAAACGCGCACATATATTACTCACATGTCATATGTCTAACATGTTTATGCAATTTGTGGTCCCACAGGGATTTATATACATAATTCTTGCTACGATTGCTCTATGCAACTTTGTCGCATTTACCATCACCAAGAAGCCATGTTTCTTGTATCTTGCGGTTGCTTTTGCACTATCATTTGGAGCATATTCAGGCTTTCATCGGTCAAAGATGAGAAAGAAGTTCAATATCAAGGTAAAGATTTTGTTTACGAATAATATTTATATAGCTTTGGTACGGTTTTTGTGTTTGTAATGGCCCTAACACATAAGTTCTAAGGAGATGAGCCACCGCCTTTTTATAGGTCAAATAGGCTACATTTTGACTTCAGTATTTGATATTTTGGTATGGACTAACGAACACATCTTTAAATCTAATTATGGTTTGAAGATTGCAAAAAGTGTGATATGCTTTGACTTTTCAAGTCAAAGGGGATACATTTCATTACACTTTGACTTTATATTACACTTTGACTTTATATGACAAAAACGCTATATTTCAAATCGAATACTACACTTGACGTTATAAGCCAAACAAGCTATATTTTCATCTTCAAAGTGTTGTATTGAATATTGAATCATCCAAATCTTTCAACAGTAGGTCATGCATCAGTTTCTTGATTGATGAGATACCCTTTGACTTTTTAGGTCAACTATTCTACATTTCAACTTCAAAATTGATATAGTCATGCTCTTTCAAAAGACCTTATAGTGTGCAACACAAACAAGGAGGGATACAGCATTTACATCAAAATTATGATAAATTGTTTTACTTTACATCTCAAATGAACTAGGTTTGACTTTAAAAGTCAAATTGTGTGTTCAAGTTATTCATACATGTGCTATCTTTCTTCAGGGCAGTGATAGTTGTTTGGATGATTGTATATCACATCTCGTGTGCCCCTGTTGCACCTTGGCTCAGGTCTGTCTTTTTCTTATACGTGTTTCGTTGGCCCGGTTTTTATTTTCATAATCTAACAATGGAAGTTTAAGGGTGGTAGTTTTTGATAAACTCATATCATCATCATCGTACTCAGTAGGGTTTAATTAGCTTGTCACCCTATACTCTGAAACTGATTTGAACCTGGTTAAACCCGGTTTCATACCGATCACACCTGATCCATTCCTCAAAACCCGGGTTGGAACATAAAACGGTTTTACCCAAAAAAGGTTTTGACTTTCTTTGACCTGACCTGAACCGGTTTAGAACAAAAACCTGTTTAGTGCAACTCTGTCTATCACTTTTAATAAGCAGGTGGTGGTCGGGTTGGGTGCGCATGAACTGTAAAAACCGATCCACGACCGAAAAAACCGAACCACAATAAACAAAGCCAAAAAAAAAATCCTACTGTTGGTTTTATGTTTTCATAAAAACCGAAATTTTGGTTCAGTTTCGGTTTTGCTTGTAATATAATTTGAAAAAACTGAACTAAATTTATGGATTTTCATTTTTTAAATATTTAGTAGTTTATACGAATTTAATAAATAATGTATTAAGATTTTTTAGCCCAAATGTATAATAATCTGTTAATTGTTAATTAACAAAAAGATTTAAACCCAAATTCATTATTTTGGGCACTTTTTTTTGGTCCAAAAATTTTAAGCCCGAATGGTAGAACACTAGAACCGAACCAAACTCAAACAGACAGGCGAAAACTGAAATGACCGAAGCAAACGGTTTCAAAAATTCAAAACGTGTTGGGTGATGATGACCAAACCACGTTACAAACCGAACAAAAACAAAGACACGGTCGACCGGAGGTGAGCTCTACCTCGGGCCGTCCCACACGAATCTCCCTCTCTGTTTCTCTCTAGACAATTGAACTGAAACACAAAATACTCTAACTTTCTGAATTCAAAACCCTAATAGATAACCAACTTCGCGGGCTTGGACTTGGGCCTGTAGGCGTTGTTCTAACTTCGCCTATGGCGAAATTATTCTAACTTCGCCACTCGTCTCCGCTGGTCAGAATTGCATAGCGACGGTCACAAAATGCACCAACAGACTCCCCTTTGACCGTTGCTCTCAATTCTAACAAACACAAAAGATCATCTGTTACAAAACATGCACCAATAGATACCCCCTTAATTGATGATCTTCTGTTTTTTCTTCTGGTAGGACTCAATTGCACTGTGATCTTCAAACTTGAACATCACATATACATGCAACATCCATCCTGTCTTCAACCAGCCGTGTCTGAAACTGTCTTGTAGCTCCACAGATCTACCAATCACCCGGCGTCTTCCATATCAGATCTCCCCTTCAGTGTAAGCTCCTCCGAACTATATCGATCGAGATCTTTGACCTGCATCCCCGTGCCTAATCGATCATCTCAACCAACACGTGAAGTTCTTCTAACTTCACCAACACGTGAAGTTGTGCTCCCTCCACAACTTCATCAACACGTCGGAATTGTATAGTAAGATAAGGTTCAATCTTCAACTACTCAACATTAAGTGATCAGTTTCATCACAAAACCACCTTGACAGAATCTAACACACATGACCATTAATTAATCCGAAGCATCTTCAATCACCAGGGATAACGATCAAGAACTTAAACAATTTAATTCCCGATTAAATCCAACTTGTTCCAAAATTTTCACCTTAATAAATAAGCATCCCGGATGCTCGTATCCCACGTTTTCAGGATCCAATTCTCGAACGCCTTGAAAATAACATAAATAATATGCTCTGACCGCAATCCAGTAATGACGAAAACCCGAACAAAATTTGACTTTCTTCAGTTGGTCAACCTCGAACAACAACTATTTCTTTGCCCAAAAACACTCAAATATGTGTCAATATCTAGTTTCAATCAATATCCCATTCACAACTTCAACTCCATATCCACAGTTGACCCGTATTTGTTCACGCGTAAGACCAAGAGATACCAAGTTTCACTCGTTGCCAGAACAACGTCTTCGGTCTCACAATAATCTTGTACACCTGGCCATTCGAACGAAAACTCCAAACAATTTTTTTATTTTTTTTATTTTTTTTTAACTTCGCCAAAAGTCAACTTCGCCCCCAAAAGTCAACTTCGCCTAAAAGTCAACTTCGCCAAAACCCTAAAATTTTAGCGACAACTTCGCCGACGGCGGCTGTTCGGCCAAAAACACATCAGAAACGTGCCAGAAACACCAAAACGCATATCTCGAACCATAGCATTAGAGCCTAAGGCTCTGATACCACTTGTAAGTCCCTCCGGGGCGTCGCTGATCGATACGAGATCCGCACGATGTCTAGGAGTGCGGAATCCTCCTAGACTCGTTTATGGTGTAGAAGACGAAGAACACGATTACACACAAACAAATACACGAACAAACACACGAATGGAATAAACGAATCTGCAGATCCTTTATATAATAACCAAACCACGTTACAAACCGAACAAAAACAAAGACACGGCCGACCCGAGGTGAGCTCTACCTCGGGCTGTCCCACACGAATCTCCCTCTCTGTTTCTCTCTAGACAATTGAACTGAAACACAAAATACTCTAACTTTCTGAATTCAAAACCCTAAACAAGACACACATATATATAGATAACCAACTTCGTGGGCTTGGACTTGGGCCTGTAGGCGAAGTTGTTCTAACTTCGCCACTTCGTCTCCGCTGGTCAGAATTGCATAGCAACGGTCACAAAATGCACCAACAAAACGTAATTTCGGTTTTTGGTTCAGTTTAAGCCCAAAGCCAACCCATGCACACCCCTATCGGTTTTACCTTTTTAACTCATTTAATCAAAGGCGTATTCATGTTTGGGTTGGTCTCTTTAACTCATCTAAACAGGTCGACATCCGTTAACACGTTAAGTAAACAGGCCAACCCGCTAACCATTTTAGACAAATGGGTTAAACAGGTTCATGTTACGAATAAAATATATTAAATTTCTCCAGGTTATATATGATGTCTTTGACATAAATAAGTATGTGGGCCATGCTCAGGTTTAACCCGACACAGTTGATACCCCAGGCCATTAATCACATTTTTGGTTTTAACCTGGACGCACAAAAAGAAAATAGTAAATCAAATATATTTCTCATTTATTTATGAAAACCTTGACAGGAGTCTCGAACATTGGAAATGAACAATGTTCATGACGGGACATGGCACGGTCGAGGTGACACAACGTGTATAGGAACTTATGTTGAAGGCGTCAAGGCTTTAGAGCTAATCCCGCCCCTAACCATTTCAATCGAGCCTTCAAAACCTTAAACCGAGCCACATGGGAAACAAGTCTTCCCTCAAAAGTTGCACGATAACGATAGGATGACACTGTTGTTGCGGATCAAGAACACCTCCATTGTTAGCCAACTGTTTCGAAAAAGGTTTAAAAAAGAAATTGTAATAAATTTGTACAGTTTGCAAGATTAAAAGGGTTAATTTAGTATGGTGTTTAATTGTTTATATAGAGAAATTGGCATTGCAAGTTTATCTACACGTTGACTAAATACACAAATCATACATTTTGACTTTAGAGGTCAACCATATAGTTCATTTTAGATACAAAATCATAGGAATCTAATTATTATTAGAATTTAATGCAAACTCTACCGTGTTCATTTAGATTGTTGTCAAAAGAGTAAAGCATGATTTTCATTCATGTATTTTGTTTAAATTTGCTATTTCAATACAAAAGTTTAAAATTTGCTATTTTTTGTCTCTAGAGTTTCATTTTCATTGAATTTTCCGTCCCTATGGTTTGTTAAAAAGTGCTATTTTAGTCCAAAATATGTTTAACGAGTTTGACAAAAATTGCCACAAAAATGGAACTCTAAAGACAGAAATGTAAACTTTTGAACTGAAATAGCAAATTTGAACAAACAATAAGAACGAAAATCGCAGTTCACTCTTGTTAAAAGACATTCAATTGCAGGGCCGGCTAAAGGGTGTGGCGGGGTAGTTGATGGCCACAGGCCCGACACCCCGCTAGGCCCGATTTTTTTTTAATTATATATATTTTTATTGGAAAAAATATGTATAATCAATGTTTCAAAACAATTATATAACCACTAATTTGGTCTAGTGGCAAAGAGGTATGACATCAAACCAAGAAGTTGTGGGTTCTAGTCTTATTTGAGACATTTTTTAAGTTTATTTCTATACAAAGTTTTTTACACAACTCAAATCATAACCAAGTAAACTCATTTAAAATTAAATTGTTTAAATCCAATAAAATTAAATTTTGTAATTTTCTCTAATAAAAATATGCAATCAGTGTACATGACTTGAATATTACAACTTATGTATAATTGCTTCTAATTTACTATCCTAAGTTGGAATTATATTTAGCCTTGTAGTTGGATATGATTTACAACAAACCCTCATAAGAAACATATATATGATTAATAAATCCATGAATTTGATATTACTATCAAACATATTTTTACTATAGGTATACACACTTCATATGTATATAAAATAAATAACAAATAAAGATAGGCTACTAAACAACACCTTCATTTCCTGCCAAGATCATGTACTTATCTCTTCTTGTTAGATTTGTACATTGAAGCCCTAATGCATCAGCAATCTGTTTTTGACCCCGATTTGCGATCTCAATCCTTGACCGGTCAACCATATCCGCGCTTGTCAAATTCTCGAGAATCTTAACGTGGTAAATCGCAATTGGGTTCAACACAAAGTACAACGGGTCCAAAAACTTGTAACCACCCGCGGTTGTCCCATAAAACATGCTGACTTTAGCATCTATAGCGACGGGTACAAAGTCATTACTAATTTCCGCAAACAAAGGGCTAAACCGAAGAACGTAAGGTTCCCTACAAGTAGTACCTTCGGGGCAAACCACAAGGTCATGACATTGGTTAAGTAACGCTTCCATCATCTTCGAGTCTTTTTCTTTGTTCCTAGTTAACTGGAACGTCTTTATGGAAGATAAGAGCTCTGATAACCGGCTCAAACTATATGTGAGAGCCGTTACAGGTCTCATTATCGCCATAGAAATGTAAATGGGGTCAAGTAATGTTTTATGGTTGCATACATATAATGTGCCCTTGGTGTTGATTTTATTTGTAGACAATACTCAAGGAGTGAATGCTTACTCTACCTCTCATTCTTGTGAAGGACAAAATAGGGATAGCTATGGTATATGGAATGGATATTGTGACTATGATCCTCAAGAGGCCAATCCACAATCCAAATGGAACCCATATGATCGTCGTTAATGTTTTGACATAAGTTGGCATGAACGCGATCCTTCCATCATGGAAAATCAGTGGTTTCGGGTACTTGTCTCTTGGTAGGGATCTCCATCTTCTCTTATCGGCTTCGCTTACTAAGTATATTTCCTGAAATAAAAAAGAGTTTTTATGACAAACATAAGGTGAGGATATTCTACATTTATCCCTTATCGTATAAAGTCTTGTTATCATACAAACTATAAAGTCCACAAGGTGGCATAATTGTACATATAGAACCTAAATCATACGTCAAGTAAGATATTTACACACAAAGAAAATAATCACACGTGATAAAAGTAATCACGCATGAAGTAAATAATTACACATGAACATAATCATGAACGTTATACGCATAACACATCTGCTTTTTTTCTTCATAAAAAAGAAGAAGAATCTTTTAAAGAAAAATATAGCAAAAGGGTACTCGAATTAAAGAAAACAAAATGCTCAAATTTATGATTTATTATTTTTTTAATTAATGTCGTTTAAAAAGTTATCAACATTTTAAAAGAATGAAAGAAATTTAAAAAAAAAAGAAAAAAATTGTGTTATGCAATATAAAAGTAGACCATGTGTAATGATGGAGGTAAGGTTTTATAAACTTTTAGCAAATATAAATTTTATAAAAAAGGGTTAAAATCGTTAATAATGACCAATTGACCAGTTGACCAGCCCTTTCACAAGCTTCTTTGCTGCAATTATATTTAGAAACTTGAAGTTCGATATGATTAAAGTAATTCTAACTGGTCTAATTATAAAAATATTGATCATAAATGAATAGAGCTTAAATTTTTGCCATATGTAGAACTAATAAAACTAACAACTGTTTCATGTTGTTATAAGTATTAAAAAATATCTCATTAGCAATAAAAAATAAATAATGACTCAATAAGATCCGCACATACATGATACATACACACACGTATATGTTAATGTTTTAGATGAGACATTTCTTATGCTCTAATATCTCTTTCGTGAAAGAATAAAACAAGACGCTGATATTGATCAAAAGCGTTAGATATGTAGAGAGAGATACATACCTTGCAAAGAGAGAAAAGTTGGTGATCTAAAAACTTGTTAGAGGAACCAAAACCAATGAGATGATCATCATTTCTCATATCTTCAAACACATCATTCATCAAGAAACTTGATCTTGTTGTCACAATATTATCCTCCATCAACCCTACAAAATACCCACAAACCACCTTCAAATCTCTCCCTAAAACACAATCAACATCCAAATAATCCTTCAAAAACCCTTCAACCATAACCCTAGGCAACTCACTCACTCCCACCTTTCTCCCACATCTTATCACCACCTCAAACCCTTCAAACCCTAAATCCTCCAAAAAGAACTTTGGCAAAACAGTCCTTCCAATCAAAAACTTGTCCTTTTTAACCCCAAAGAAACATATAAACACCATCATCTTTAACCCTCTTTCCTTGCTAACCAAACAAACCAAAGGGTAAAATAGGAACAACACTAGACCTCTCAACACACCACCACCTTCAAAAGCCACTAGCATGAAGTAAGGAAAGAGTGAACTTGACCTTAATAACCCTCCTTCCACATCAAACACAAGAGTGGTGTTTAGTAACTCTTGTGATGTGTACTTGTCTCCCATGGCTTCATATTTCATATATTTCAAGCTCTTGGTCTTCCCGTTGTGAGGGTAACATAGTAATTTCATCAAAATTTTATACAAAAAGAAGAGATGGTGCAACATCTTTCTATCCATCTTTTGATGGTTAGTGTTCATGCACGTATGATGTATCATTTCATATATACAAGTAACACAAAGCCATGGGAATCACATATGTAACATCTTGTATCACATGTGCATAAGATTGTGCTTGAGATAAATCTCCTTGGTACCCTACATAATGACACTAAATGCGACAGATTAAATGTCAAATCGATAACCACAAGATTTAATAACAGGATAAGGTATTATTAATATATGAATTATTGCTAACTATGGTAAGGGAAGGTAGACTAATCAGAACAATTATATAAGATAGTTCTCTATGTTCACTACGTGAAAATTGACCTTCGGCCACACGAAAAAAGTGTGGCCGTAGGCCTTTAGCCACACACATTTGGTTCAGGTCATATGTGGTCAAAGGTCACGACACCGTGGGTATGATATAGCCACACACAGTTTTTAGTGGCCTTATGTGGTAATAAGTGTGGCTAAAGGGTATAGGCATTAGTTGCTGGCCATCAAGAAGCCTCTCCAATAAGTGTGGCTAAACGGCAGAAAATGGCCACATGACTATTTACTATGAGTGACCATTGCACGTATAGAGCCACATGAATTAATGTTTCAGCCACATGAATTTTATAATAATGTGGCCAGTAGGGTTGTGTTAAGCTTGCATTGTGACCTATACCGTGTGGATATAGCAAAGAAATGGCCACTTAAATTTAATAATAGAGTGGCTAATTATATGATATAGACACTGGATATTACATTAAAAGTGGCTAAATATGTTTACTTTCCACTCAAACACTCCTTTGTAGATTATAGTGTGGCTATTGTCTTACCGTTTGTCACACATAATGTTTTTCTTAATTTAAAGTGTGGCTATTGTCAAACTTTTCGTCACACATAGTGAGGTACTGTGTGGCTAATCATATCATATAGACACTGGAGGTTATTGTCAATGTGGCTAAAAATGTGAACTTGCTAGTCAAAAACTCTTTTGTAGTTTGTGGTGTGGCCATTGTCTTACCGTTTGTCACACATAATGCTATTCGTAATTTAAAGTGTGGTTATTGTCAAACTTTTCGTCACACATAGTGAGGTACTGTGTGGCTAATCATATCTTATAGACACTGGAGTTTATTGTCAATGTGGCTAAAAATGTGAACTTGCCAGTCAAACACTCCTTTGTAGTTTGTGGTGTGGCTATCGTCTTACCGTTTGTCACACATAATGCTTTTCCTAATTTAAAGTGTGGCTAATGTCAAACTTTTCGTCACACATATTGATGTATTGTGTGGACAATCATATCATATAGACACTGGAGGTTATTGTCAATGTGGCTAAAAATGTAACTAAACACATTAGCATAAATTCAAAACATGTTTTTTCATAAGTTTGACAAACCCAACAACATAAATTCAAAACAGATTTATATTACCAAACAGTCACTAATAAGTTATAAATTCAAAATATTTGAAACTACTACTAATTACTACAGACCTCAAACTTTCTCATAAGCTCATCAGATTGTTTTTGCCTCCATTCTTCATTTTCCTTACGTTCTTTTTCCATTTGTTCCATTCGTTGCTCGTTCTTCCAATTAGTTTCTTGACTTCCTTTCATTTTCTAGTTCTTTTTCCATTTCGGCTCTAACTTTTTGAACCTAAAATTGTTAAAAATATTAGCATCATAACTAACAAAGGGTTAATGTAAGGCGAAACCTCAAAGCCAAGTAGGGGTGTTCACGGTCCGGTTTTCGTGGTTTTTCGTCAAACTATAAACCAAACCGTTGGTAACGGTTTTAATTTATGTAAACCAAAACCAAACCGTATAACTTTTAAACCGAACCAAACCAAACCAAACCGTTACTAACGGTTTGGTTCCGGTTTGGTTTCATGGACCTGAACCCGAACCAACCCGTTTATATATTACACCCACAAAATCAGTATGCAATTTTCATTTAAATTTTTAGTTATAAACCGAACCAACCCGTTTATGAGTATACCACATGTATATTAAATTATAGTGTTAGCAGTTTTTATGTTACCACATGTATATGAAATATGAAACGGTCTATTTCATTTGCTCGCCCCTGGTTGATATGTTATACCTAATTATATAACAAAACGAAAAATGATAAAGATAACTTACAAATGCGTGTTCTGACCTTTCCGTACAAAAATCAAATCCAACAAGGCTATTAATGTTGAGCTCGCCCACCCAATACTTTTTCTTGTTTTCTTTGCTGAGGTGGGTATCTAAGAATACTTCAATCCACTTAACTTTTCGACCATGTTATCTTTCCTAATAAGAAGTAATGTAATAAACGTTAAAGCACAAACAATTATAATTTTTGACCTAATTTTTTAAGATTGAATTTACAAATAAAACTAGCTTGCCAAGTGGATACGATGCTCATCAAACCCTATTTACCCCGCGTATGCTGAGATATACTGCCATCATTACCCTCTTTCGTGCGGTTGTCTCTCTCGCTCGCGGACTTCTTTAGCCATTTTTCTGTGTTCCAACCCTATAAAGAGAGAAAAATATATGATACATATATATAGAAAAATATAAAAATAAAAACTTGAATCGACGCATAGCACAACGACCTTCACGCACAATCACATTAGACAACTGTACTAAAAAGTCATAACATGTATTCACACATCGTATCATGGTAAATCAACCAAACATTTATCATACAACTTAACATATGATCACTTAGTTCACGAGACAGATTATAACATGTACAAACTGATTTTATTCACTATGAAAAGATGAAGTATAAATTCTACAAAATTTACCACAGTAGAATATTTGAATTAGGTTTCTCAAACAATTTTTATTATATTTTTCTCATGCATACAAAACTCACAATAATTCAAGCATTAAAGATATGTACCAACAATTCAACAGATTGCACAACAAACACTTTTTTAATGGTTCTATCAACTCATTAATCCAAATTGTGTAAGACCAATTGGGTTGTCTTCAAAGCTCATAATACTAATTTTCAGAACTGGAACCAACCCGTTTGGTTTTGTCATTAGGGAGTTATGGTGTCGGAAAGACAGACCAGAATATAACTCCCCAAATCAGCTTTGACCAGTGTTTTTGTAAAATTATAAAAACTATTCAAAATTCGTCCAAAAATTACAAACTTTACCTTTCTGGAAACTAGACTCATAGTACTATATCCTAGAATCAACAATCGTTCAATAATCATTGTTTAACATCAAGTTACATACCAATAAATAAACAAAAACGAATCTGTCAGCAATGAAAGAAGATGTACTAAGCTTCAATTATAAGTGAAATACATACATTTTTAGCGATGAAAGAAGATGTACTAAGCTTCAATTACAAGAAATAACACTTAAAATTGAAAATCCCCAAACTTGGTTCTTAGGGTTCTTCACACTCAACACGAATCCGGAAAAAATCGAGATAAAATTGATGGAAACCGACACCATACGTGAATTCCTCTCGCAAAAATAATAAGATTAGAGCCCGGAATCAAAGGATTTGGTTAAAAATTGAGTGAGTTAGAGAATTAAAGATGAAAGATGGTGGGTGTAGAGAGATGAAGAAGAAGAAGAATAAGAAGTAATGAAGAGATAGAAAAAAAAGTAGGTTAATTTGAAATTAGATTTAAGAATGAGAGGATAATTCAAAATTTTTTAAATAAAAGAGGGGGTGAATTTAATTTGAAATTTTGAGAGAATTAAAATTAATAGGAAATAAATAGAATTAAATATTTTTATTTTTAATTAAAATAAAGAGTTGTTAGTGTGTGTGTGTGTATAACAACTAATTAAACCTTAAATAATATAACAAATTGTATTTTAAATATAAAAACATATAAAATAAATAAAAGTGATATTTATAGTGATATAACAAATTGGGGGCATCGAAGTCACCATGCCACATTAGCGCTGGGGGCATCGAAGCCCTTCTCCATAACGTCCCACTGTGATGTAAAGCTCATTGGGCGCCCCAATACACACACACACACACATATATATATATATATATGTGTGTGTGTGTGTGTGTGTGTGTGTGTTTGTGTGTGTATGAGAGGGAGACATACACATGGCCACACCACCACTTCCTTAGGTACCCATCGTTGTGACCCCCCCCCCCAGGCGCCCCTCTGCGGTGTGCAGGGGCATCGAAGCCCCAATGCCCCCCCCCCCCCAATTGGCGCCCATAGCGAGTTGTCTAATAGTTATTTTTATTAAACTTTAAAGCACGTCAAACAAAGCTGAGCCACCATCTCTTTTTATTTTAACGACGTTTTTTTTATTTTTATCGTCTTTGAGGCTTGAACTCAAAACCTCTGCCTCTTAAACCCAGGTATTTAAAGGTTTTGCATTTGTCAATAAACCACTACATCATTTGTGTGAAGGTCTTGGGTTCAACTCCCACTTTCCAACTTGGGACAAGGGGTTTCTCACATATGCCGGTTTTCCTCCCAAAGGTGGTCTTCGGTACTCAGGAAATGAAGATGATCGGATGGGTCAGTGACCCGTCAATGATCCAAATGACCGTTAAAAAAAAGTTATTTCTATTAAAATTATATTAATATATCTTAGTTGATAATTGTAAGTCATTTCTCATTAATGAAACGTGATCTTCACCCAGTACTTATTTCAATAATACAAGTAACAACATAACCAACAATAATGATCAATATGTATGAATTATTGCTAAACAGGGAAAAAGGAATTAACGCGGTGAGCTAATATATAAATATATAGCTTAAATTTGTTATAATTAAATTATTTTTTAATCAATGAATGTAATTTAAGATCGAAATATTTCTTGTTAATAAATTGTGATTAACTAAATTAGATTAATTCGGTAATAGTAGTGGTAATGGTATTAATAACGCTAATAATGTTGTCTTTGGGCTCCTCTCTTGGTTGTGGAGAGGGCTCGGTTGTTTCGGTTACTTTGTTTATAAAAGTTTATAGTTTGAATAAGCAAATAATAATAATAATAATAATAATAATAATAATAATAAATAGGAACCATATAAGGTTTGAAAAACAAGAAGATTTGGGCCGGGTACTTAATACCAAGTGGAGATTGCATGAGCCACATGAGTTCTAAAACAATAATTGACATTTGACAAGGTAAGAACCTGACCCGGAACATTCGAGCATCTTAACACGTCAATAAATATAACCTTTTTATCTTTCAAGCTTATTAATTACGAATAGTACACTTGTTGATTAAGTTAAACTTTCGTGAGGAACAAGTCTTCCGCGGCACGAGTGATCATGAGTGAGATTGCTAAGATTTATTGATTTTAGACTTTACATGCATTAGGTCAAATCAAGATCGGTAACCATGATTTTCAAAGTGTCACATGTCATGTTCCAAGTAACCTTTCATTGTCGATTTTGATTTGTAACAGTCAATCTTTGAAATTTCGTTTTGTACACATTAATTTCTAGCTTCATAGATGTATGCACAAAATAACACAAACAAGTATGCTCACTTAGAGCTTCAAATTTTCATCATTTTTTGTGTATATATATATATATATATATTAAATATTATTCGGTTTTTTTTGCTTTTATCAGTTTGGCTCATTTTATGTAGTTTCTTTTGCTTTAGATCATATATACACACTATACTAATATTATTACATGTGTGTGCGATGATCATATAACTAATGCTATTATCAACTTAATGTAGCATTAAAATCGAAAATTAAAATTTTCAAGGAGAGGTGAGGGCATTAAGATTTTTATTCTCTTATAGCTTTAACTAAGTCTTATTTTTATTGGTTTCCTAACATAACTTTTAGCCCCCCCCCCCCCCTCGTTTTGTTAAAAAGGGTTCAATGTACGGATGTGAATATTATTATTACTAGCTTTTGAACCCGTGTATTATACGGGATTTGTCATATAATAAAGATAAAAAGATCTATTATCTGAAAGAAATGAACAAAATTAAAGGTAAAAAGAAGATAAAATATATAATACAAATAATAAGAAGTCTAAAATCTCAAAATTACAAATTTGATTTTTTTATATACAACATTTGCAAAAATTGTTTTGATTAATTACCGTGAATAACTATGATAAATGAGATGAGAGATTATATAATTAAAAGAAAAATTAGAACCCATTTCTCATAACTGTTTTGTCTCATCACTCCTGTATATGTAGGATTAATAAGATGAGAAATTAGATAATTGAAAATGAAATTATAACCCAATTGTCAAAATTATTGTGGCTCATGACCAATTGATAGTTAGGATGAATGAGATGATAGATTAGAGAATTAGAAAGAAAATTATAACACATTTGTCAATATGGTTTTGCTCCATAACCCATGGATAAGTAGGATAGATGAGAAGAGAGATTAGACCTAGAATGAATGTTGGATTGCCATATCATCCTCATTATTTTCTTTTATTAGTATAGTTAGATTAGATTATTATTATTATTATTATTATTATTAGTATTATTATTATTATAATTATTAATTAATTATTATTAATCCTGTTATATGCCGTTCAAAAAAAATTTAATCCTGTTATATCTTATTATTATTTAATTATTATAATTTAATTTTATTATTATTATTGTGTAATTGTTATAATAATAATTATTATTATAATTTAAGTTACTTATTATTATTATTATTATTGTTGTTGTTGTTGTTGTTGTTTTTATTATAATTTAATTTAATTTAATTATTATAATATTTATTATTATTTAATTATTAAATATGGATGACGAGTTAGAGATGGAGATTGAGCATGAGCAGGCGCAGGAGCATGGCCAGGTGCTGAGGCCTGTAGAGGGTGACAATAAACTAGATGGGTACCCATATCTACAGTTTCAGGCCGATACAGACCATTCTCATAGATAATTGCGCCTCCGACAGATGACACCGCGTTACAACACGGTCATCATTTGGTCATTTTTAGTGGCTTGTGACGTACGAGATCGAGCAGCCGAGTACGTTACAACACGGTACCACCTCCACCTACTTTTGACCACGAGGCGAGCACGTCGGGCGTTAGACGCGAACAGGGCGGCGATGTGGACGATGACGGTTAGGAATCGGGCGTCAGACGCAAGGCCAACGACCACGTTGATGTTCACGATACGACGTTTAAGGCCCTCAACATCGACGACACGCCGTTTTTATAGTTTGTATATATATTTTGTTTATTTTGTACAAACTCGATGTTTTGTATAATGTTTTGGTTTAGTGTATATACGTGTTTATTGTT